>NC_057770.1:2592417-2743559 GCF_014825855.1 Bombus pyrosoma | reverse complement strand
TTCCCTTGGATCATCCTTCATGCTCTAAGCAGCATGCAGTTCTACAATATCGTTTAGTATCTTTTCAAAAAGAAGGTGGAGGCGAAGGAAGAAGAATTTGCCCTTATCTTATAGACCTTGAGTCTGCAAATGGTACATTTGTAAATAATGTAAAATTAGAACCGAGAAGATACCACGAATTATTAGAACGGGATGTAATTCGTTTTGGATACAGCACCAGAGAATATGTGTTATTACACGAACATAGTAAAGATGACTCGTTAGATGATTAACTATTTCAAATACAACTGCCGCTCTTTTACTGTGTAAGTGATATTGTAATTGATAAATCTTAAACATATTTTACCTTTTTCAGTAGTTTATTTATCTATATATTTTATTTCAGGATTTTAGTTGGAATAAGTTATGGCACATAATCACATAGCTATTTGGGTACCGTCTACCACTATAGCTAAGGCTAATTTGTGATTATCCTTAAATTGTACAATGTAAGATATTTACTAGAGTCATGTACATAATATTTTTTACATTTTATCTAATTAGAAATGTAAGTTAATTATAATAAGTCACTTTTGAAAAATATATATGTTTATATATATTACAATTTATTCACTTTATTTACCCGGACCTATTAAATAATAAATTTTATATTGTGTATGCAATTTTATTACAGTATTTGCACATTAGTATAAACATGTATATATAAAATATACAAAATTCATACAATATAATTATTTTCTTAGCAATATATTCTTTATTACAATGTTGGAGATATTTACAGAATTTGGTTTATTTTTACTTAGAAGTTATGAAGTTTGCAGGGGAAGGAACTAACATTATACATATTATAATCAGTATATAAAAGTATGTTTTTAAATAGGAAGACTATGAAATATTTTTTAATTATAGGACTACTTTTTTTATATTTGATAGCCAAATATCGAGTACTATTTATTAATATACTTACTTTAATTTATCAGTTATTTATCAATCTATTTTTTATAAACCGTTCATTCTTTTATCGCGTTGAATTATAAAAAGTCAGTTTTGGAAAGTACATATTCACACTTTTACTCTTATTACTACTATCCTATATTTTGTTTACTATTTCTCTTGGATGGATACTTACAATATCGTTTTAATACTTTTACGGAAAGAATAAGTGAAATTTAAAAAGTAGGAAGTTTATATTGTTAAAGTATTTACAACCTCTTCGAATTTTATTGATTCTTAAAGCATTAATAACGAAATTTGAAAATACAAGTTTCAAAAATTCTCAGTTCAGTCATATAAAGTTTAATATGTGCAAAAATTTATTCTTGTACTGTTTTAAAAAGAACCACTACATGTATATGTAAAACTTAACAAATCTTTAAACGTAACATGAATATCAGTTTCCATACTATACTTTATATTATCGCTAATATGAAATTTGTACAATGAATGGTGAAAATTTACTCGTACTTCCGTGTTATTAAATAAATACATTAGTTGTAATGACAAATATAAAACTATCGCAGATTAATCACCACATAATTCTCTATAGATATTCTCGATTCTTAGATGCTGACAAGTCTGATTGTCAACTAAAATTAATGTCATTATCAAATAAAATCTTTCTGCCACAGTTCATGTAAAATAAATTTCAGATACTAAAACTTAAATATGTACATACATTAATATGGCAGTTTAAAGCTATGGAACTTTACACGCATTTCCAGTTTCGGTACGGAGTTATTATTGAAATTATGATTCTGTTTTAGAAACACGACCCATCAAATGACTTAATCCATCACATCTTTAATAAAAGCTTCACGACCCGTTTACTCTAACAGCATCCGTATTGATGTTCGTGTATGTGACTCTATTGTTACTATCCTCGACAACTGGAGTCTGCCTCAATAAGTTCAATAATGCACTGTTTATCACCAAAGGTATGTTAGCTTTACCATTTTGCAAATTAGAATGAGTCCTTTGAATTTTTGGCAATGCGTTTTTCGTAACGTTATTATCGTTTGACTCGCCGGTTCCTCCGATAACGCCGTTCTTTAATGGAAGAACATTTTGTGAACTAATTAACGATGAACTAGGTCGAGTAGGTGGCGCTAAACTAATATTCGAGCTTAAAGAACTAGAACTTCTACCTTCTAAACTTAATTCCGATCCTCGTCGTTCGGTTACGTTCCTCTTATTTTTCCGCTGATCAGTCAATGATGTAAAGGATTCTCTTTTTAAAATCGCTTTAATCGTAGGATTAGTTAATTTTGAACTATCTAAAGTGTTACATTTCTCAGTCATGCTCGTGATCGATGCTCTTTTACGTTCTGGTAAATTCAAACTAGATATCGACGATCTCTTATCACACTTTCTTTCTGGTTGTTCTTTCGCATCATTCGAAGCATCCTTATGTTCTTGTGGCGCATCAGAATGCAAATTGCTCTTTACATCTACGTTTGTACTAGCTTTATTCATATTGGTTAAATTTTGATCGGAGATATGAATCGACCGAGGCACTTCGTATCCGTTTGTTGAATTTTCCCTTAGAATGATATCTTCGTTATCCGCTAACAATTCTAAATATTTCGGTACTTCATTCGATTGTGATGTAAGTGTCGCATTATGGGAATTCTGAAGGAACGGTTGCATATCTCGACTGCCTTCTGAGCTGCTGGATTTCCAAGAATTCCCTGAGAAAATCAACACAAAATCAATATCGTATTACATTCAGCCTTACTCAATAGTTGTATTATGTGTTTGAATTTGTATAAGAAGAAAAGGAAGACTGGTCGAAAAAGCAACGTATATAGATGATCTTTACAAAGAGAACCTACCTGAATTATTATGATTTTGGTTCTCGTCAGCAAAGTAAGCCATGTTAGAGACGCCTGCAAGCATGAGCCATGCAATGATAAATATGTATTCAAGCAAATTGTTAAATTTATATATTTAACACTTTTATGGCATCGCATCTAGATGATTTGAATCGCAATTATCGAGTATGATCACTTTTCGAAACAAATACGCTTGTTTTGTAACATGTGAAAATAAATTAATGTTAATCCTATTAGTTGTTGAAGCAGCTATTAGCTTACAAGTTTAGAAACTGAATTTTACGAGATGGCTATGAAAATTATGTAAATATATGATTGTATAAATAAGCAACAGAGAGGGTTTTAGTCATAAATGATCGAAAATTTGTATGCAAATTTTTTTATGTCATTCCCCAAACTATATACTTATATTTTAGAAATATTTCGTTTTATGTAATAAATTCATTTCGTGAATTGAAATATTGGAGAATGAGATAAAAAATATTAGTATCGGACTATAAGAATCATCCTAATAAGCTAATACGTGTTTTTGCTGACAATTAATAATCGACAATTGATATATTTGAAAAAAAAAAAATGAATATTTATGTTCCATGCCAGAGATTTACATAATGCAAATGTTAATATCCGTATGATTGAAACATACCTCTTCTAGCTAAATAATGACCAGCATGAACCGGGTTCAGTTGTGCATCCTCTATGGTACTTCGAAGACTAACTATATTTTCGAGGCAAACTTTAAAGCTCGGTCTAGCATCAGCAACGCTCCAACAACGTAACATGAGCTGATGTAAAGCAGGTGGACAATTTAGAGATTTGGGTAATCTTCCACCTGCGCGTACATGGTGTAATACTTCGATATTTGTTCTAGCAGGATACGGTTGTTGCCCCAAGGACGTGATTTCCCACATTAATACACCAAATGCCCAGACATCACTCTGTGAAGTGAATACACCGTCCACTAACGATTCAGGTGCCATCCATCGAACAGGAAGCAATCCTTCTCCTTCCTGTAACAAAAAGGTGAATATTTGTTTCTGTTTTATATCAAGATGGCAAATTGTTATTATATTTTAGAATTAGGAAGACATTTACTTTTCGATAATAATCGTTCTTGTATATATCTCTGGCCAGTCCAAAGTCACCGATCTTGACGACACGGTTCTCTCGATCTCTGGCAGATACCAAACAATTTCTACACGCGAGATCTCTATGTACAAAATGGAGCTCCTCCAAATAACGGCATCCCCTTGCTACATCCTCGCACATGGCGAGCAAATCTTGCAGGCGTAACGCGTGTGGATCCGATGGTTGCAGAGATCGACTCGCCCTTAAATAACTCAGTAAATCTCCAGCTTCCATCAATTCCAACACCAATAACGGTGGGTCCGTATCTAAACAGACTCCCAAAAGTCTTAACACGTGTTTATGTCGAAAATGACTCATGAGTCTAGCTTCTTGAAGGAACTCTGTCTTTTCCTGGGCCGAGGCGCCCTTTCGCAACGTTTTGATCGCGACTGGTGTAACTCCTGGTCTCTCCAAATCCTTCGCATTCCCTTGAAATACCTGGAAAATTTGTATACACGCGGTAACGACATAGTCTCGTAATTACAATGATAGTTTTTCAATATTTGTTACTTATATGTCGCTTACTTCTCCAAAGGCTCCGCTACCCAAAAACTTGGCTAAGGTAATCTGTTCCCTTCTGATTTTAGGAAGCGTAGAATCGTCCGGATCGTTCTGCAAGGTAGACGCGTACAACGCGTTCGATTGAACGAAATTTCCGCGTGGTATCTCCCGAAGCGTCGCTAACTCGACGTCGCTCACTAACGGAGGTAAAACCGCCTTTTTATCATCTTTGCGCTGCCGGTACACTGCTGAATTACAAAACTTATCCTTTATACTCCTGTTAACTGCACTCGAAGTGTACTTGTTCAAACAGGGATTACTTTAACCATTAAAAAAAATACACTTTATTTATAATCGTCATACACTTACGGCAAAGGAAATAACAGAAGCAAATGAGCATAATAGTGATAACAGGGACGCTAAGTCCCAACACTAAATCAAGGTGTTGTTGAGCCGCTAATATTCCACCGGTGGCTTCGGTTAAATCAATGATCGCGCTGGATCTGCTCCAACTACCGAAACCGTACGCGTTTCTAGCTTGAATACGAAACCGATACTTGTCGTCCATGTCTCCCGTGATTATCCAATAATTGTCCGTCCCATTGTAATACAACTTCCAGCTCGCGTTCCCGGTGGAGTCTATTTGCTCGTTAATTTCATTGATCTTCATCCCTTCGACACGGTACAACGTGATCTGCGAGCCATGAGCTTGCGCTGGTTCCCAATTCAATTGGTACACAGAGTTACGGAGTTTGGTTACCGTTGGCATACCCGGAGCACTCGGTACATCACCTGTACACCAAATAACATAAAACAATATGTGGATAATTCTAAAAAACAATTTTAATAATTCTATAAGGAACACAAGGAATTGCGTTACCTAACGTTTGAAACGTGAACCTCCCATCTGTCGGCCACACGAAATCTTTTTTATAATTTGGATATCTCAGAAGCAGATGAAATTTGTACAAAGTTCGTGGTTGCAACTTCCTGATGAAATATGTCACTTTGTCGTTTTCCATCGTAAAGTCATTTGCCTCTTGCCAATTTTCTACAGCAACATCTTTGTATTCCAGCGTGTATTTGACCATCAAATCCACTGTTGGTACCCAGGATACGTTCAAGCTGTTCACGCTAACCCCTGTTAACGTCAAATTATTCGGTTCTGGGTACATCTTGACTACTTGACCGGAACTTTCGCTGTATACATCGTTAACGTGGGCAGGATAAGCGCGAACGAACACTAGATACTCCTGATCAGGTAGCCACGGTTCCAACATGGTGAAGAATCTTCCATCGGTTGTGCGTTCGGTGCCCTTTATAAATTGTTCTCCCTTTTGTCGTGCTCCGTTTATTAATCGGACCAATCTCCAATGTACCTCGTATCGTACAGCTGCGGCATTTAATATCTTCGGTGGCATCCAGTAGACGATAGCCAAAGTTGGTGTCAGAGCTTCCACGGTTACGTTCTCCGGAGCTGTAGGAGCGCCAGCTTCGGTTCGTAACACGACACCAGAATCAAACTCTAAACTCATCGACTCTGAATCAGCGTAATAGTTGCTCAAGGCCAGTTTCAGTCTGTATTTCGTGAAAGGCTTCAAATCCTTTATTTCGTATTCCTTCTCGTAAGTCTGCAACTTTGTTCTGTCGCTGTCCTCGCACATATTTGGATCATTCTCTAGACATTGAGACACGTATATCGTGTATAGCGTCGTAGGTAAGCTGTATCCTTCGCAGCCAAATTGAGGAACCGGTTCGGGAAGTCTCACGGTAATGCTACTTGCTGTTTTTCTCGCTTCTTCCACGTTGTAGGAGTCTTGACGGGGAATCAAACAGTTGGTGATCGGATACGTTTGCAGAGATTTCCCAAGGGCTTTGATGCTTCGTACAGATGGTAAATAGAAGTGCTTGATCTGCTCGTCATCGGGATATTTTTTATTTACAAAATAAATTTGATCTTCCGGAATGTTGGACCAATAGATGTTCATCTTGTCGACGGTCAACGATCTTGCTGGTAATCCTTTGTTGAAACCTGCGCTTACTATCAGATTGCACTTACATCCGTCGATATCGGCGCTGTTTAGGTGACCTTCCAAAGAAATCCAGTACATGACTGGTTTCTGATAATCGGTGCTATCGATCGTCATCACAGGAATCACGGATGGCCTGTAAGGGCAGGAACAATCGTCTATATGATCGAAGAACGGTTGAATATCACTGCCGCTCAAATTCGACCGCATTATTACTCCGCCATCTTTCTTAGTTTGTTCTATCCAGTACAACGATCTGCAAGAAATTAAATCAGATTATAGAATAGATTTCAAATATATGTACGAAGAAAGATTCCGTAAAAATAGTAGGTACCCAGTAGATGGTAATATATCGAGATTCACGATACGTCTGCTCGTCGTAACGATGTTCTCGTATTTAAGAATTCCAGCTTGCCACATGGTCAAGTCTAACTTCATGATACATCCACCGTTTTCTCGATAGCTGGATTCGGACCAGTAAAGATGTCTCGCCACCCAATCGACAGTTATGCTAAATGCGCTGTTGTTCAACGTCAATATTTTAGTAGCGTTTACCCCATCCAAGTCCGAGGTTACCAACTCCTGCATTTCGTTGATCCAGTAAATTTTGCTCTCCGCGGCCAGATACGTCACTTCAACCGCGATGTGCCGAGTAACGGTATAGTTCATTTCCTGATCCAAATCGGATATTCGAACCGCGTCCATCGTGGCGACCAGCAGTTGCGGTATCGGATTTTCATAAATCGTCGAAACGCTGATCACGTCGGTGTATGGTCCGGCGCCAATTTCCGTATGAGCTCGAACTTGAAAGTAATACGTCGTGTTTGGCAACAGGTCTTGAACGGTGTGCTCTAACAACGTGGATGGAATAAGCGACTGATCGCAGATTTGCATCTCGACGTTGTTCTCTTTAAACCAACACTGAACCGTGTATCCGGTGATCAGACCATTCGTGAACTCGGGTTGATCCCACCTGTAACGATTTTATTTTTCAAGTAAACTTAATCATCACATAGGGGTAAAAAGCTTTTATCCGCTCGGTAAGGGCTAGGGAAAGATAGCAGCGAATTTCTTTCTTATGATATTTACCTGAATATCGCAAATATGTCGACATTTTCGCTCAGTGGTTCTTTGCGAAACTCTATAAACGCTCTAGGATTCGTTGGCTGGCTGGGGACGCTTTGTGGCGACCTGAGTATCTTCCTTGTGTGGTGTGCCGTTTCCCAATACGTGAAGGCTTTCACAGTCACCTCCAGGACCGAATAAGGCAAAATCTGTTCGGAATTGTTATAAGGCATCGAGGTTTCCGTCGTTATCTCCGGGTTCGAATTGGTATTGATATAATCCGCGAATTTCACTTCGTAGAAGACAGTTCCGTAATTGATATTCTCCACCGGGTCCCAGGATATGTTGAAGTTCCTCCAGGTGCCTTCTACTCTAATACTGCTATAGTTTACGGCGTTTGGTAATACAGCTACGGTTTCTGATGTAAGATTCTTTGGATATTGATGAAGCGCCGGATCCATGACGGCCACCATGTGAAGGCCTGACAAGCTGATACCGTTTATTATGGCCGTGTTTTGGCCAGACAGATCGCCTATCACCGCGTTCCGGTCGTCTTGAAGCCACAGAAGATGCTCCGAGAAATAGCATAAAGGGCCTTGCATGTTTGGGTACTGCAGTGCTGAGACCTTAAAAACATATCGAGAAACGAAATTAACGATGCTATTACTGCTATCAACGACAACGATATGTTCTTTTTTTTCTTTTTTTTGCAAAATAACAAAATTAAACGACGATAGAAACCTTCTCAGGCACGATTTTATGACTCATCGAAATTCTTTCAGACGTTGGCGCTCGATAAACGATGGATCCACTTTCGTAGCTTCGGACGATCCAATAAACGTATCTGTTCTCTGTGTCCAACGTTAACCCCATCACTTGTTTCCCGTTAAATATTTCATCCGAATGATAGTATCTTCTGTCTTGTCCGTTTAAACGAGCCACTTCAACGGCGTGGCCGGTTGACCAATACAGGTACGCTTCCAAAGAATCGATCATCAATTCCTTAACGATGGCCAGAATCGACATGGGCTCCTGATGAGATCCATTCAAATTTGCTCTTGTTATCTGCAGAGAAAATACAGTGGGAAAATATAGCACGAAATAAATTTCGAAGTAAGTAGAATCGATCGAAGATATAAGAAACATTTATTTACTATTTGTTGCTTCGGATTAGCCCAGTACAATTTTTTCGATATCCAATCGACAGCAACGCTCCCGACAGAGTGAATATTCATCTTCGTCTTTTGATGGCTCGTAATATTGTACCGATACAACGCAGAATTGTTTCCTACGATGTACAGAATGTCCTTGTACCAGCTGACATCAACGATGTGATAATCAACCTCTGTCTCCTTCAAGCCCGCTTTATAGATCAAAGTATCGATATTCTCTCCGGTTACGTCGCTTCTTAGGAGACCCTCGTTTGCGGACCACAAAATGGATGCGTGTGATCCGTCCCTAGAAGGTTAATCGAACGTCGTACAAATTAATTCTCAGGTATATTCCTCTTGAAACGATCGATAATTAGACTGGTGATTAGACTACGAACATTTATGAAGACCGTTGAATTTCTTATTTTACATATTCTGTATTTTTATACTTTTCGATTTTTCACAAATACGTAAGTGGATTTTTGCCTATCCTATGGATTTCCTGTAAGTGATTTACCTCAAGGTTCGACCCCTGAACTCGGTTGACCAGGGTCCTCTGCCAGCGCTCGTGTAAGCCGCCGCCTTAATCGAGTACTCTGATTTCTCTCGAAGATTGTGCACGGTATGAGACGATCCAGCGATATCCTTCTGATGGATCGTCTCTCCGGTAGACTCGTCTTTGATCTCCAATTCGTAAGACCAATTTTGCCAGGCTCCTTTGCCCTGGCCGCCCAATAAATGAGGCGCCTGCCAAGAAACTTTCGCCCTCTCCACACCAAGGACAGCTTGCACGCCCGTAGGAGGATTCACGGGGACAGGAACTGGCTGGCTCGCGTCCATAAGTACATTGACACTGACAAATGAACCGTTCGACCTGAAAAGAACGTTTTTATCGAAACATCTACGCGTAGATCTCCAGCCTGGTCGAACAGGACTTAACATTCTCACCTATCGGGGTAAGCATTGTGAAAATATCTGTTTTGTCCCGAGTGATATCCTTCTATCAATACCTCCTCGCCGTTCGTCCAATAAAACAAGCCGTTCGCCATGGCTAACGAGACTACGTTCTTGAATTTTGGTTGCTGCGTGTTGGCGCGAAGATTTACAACTTCACGACCATCCAGGGAGACAGATATTACAGTATTTCGGATGTGATGGGGAACGAGAAGACGGAAGTTGCTGTGATCGACGGTGAACGCTCCTAAATTAGCGTCTTCGAGAATTAAATACGGCTGAACCTGTAAAAATCCGTGCATGGTTATCGAGGATGAATTTAAGTTTTTGGCGTAAGCTTTTGGTGTAAAATGTCCGAGTTCAAAACTGTTGGAACGCGATGCACGATTATTCCGTGGTATATTTTCTGCTATTATATTTTACAGTTTGATGTAGACCAGCGATATCTTAGCCAGCCTTTCAGTCGTCTTACATTCGAAACGTACCTCGTGCTTCACTCCGTTGCTTATGTCAGCCAGATCCAATCGGTACAAACCGCCCCTGGTGACCCAGAATAAGTAACCATTGTACGGGTCTACCTCGATATGCGTGGGTCGCGTCAAGAAGCCAGCCACGGCCACTGTCAAACCTCTTCCGTCCAGATTGCATCTAGCAATTTGCCAAACCGTTGTCGCGTGTTTCACCTCGCCCAGAATGTACAAGTGTAGGTTCAGCCAATCGACCGATAAACTCAGAGGTTTAAAGTTCGCCTGACTCGGGCCGAGTATCACCGTTGGTTTCGTTCGTTTCGTGATGGACGTTCTGTATACGTATCCCAATGAATCGGAAATGAAGAGCCGAGCGGAAGCCACGTGAATCGCCACTCCTCGAATCGTGCTCGTATTTTCGTAAACCACGCTAGGATCGTCCAACATGTCCGCATCTTGTTTCATAACCACGTGCTGACCTCCGAGAATTAAAATAGGTTGTTGCGTGTCTTTCACTGTAACGTCACGAATCTCGTTAATGTTTGCATTGTTTCAAAAACTTGCTGAAATTTCAATTTCCGTCCTACTGATACGTACCAGCCGGTTCTGGAGTGGTCATGACGCAAGTTACCGCAGGTGGCCCCTCTCCAACCCCGTTCCTCATGGTCACGCTAATCGAATAATTCTTATTCGGCTCGAGATTTTGGAACATGTAGTGGTCCGTGTTTTCGGAGGCCGGTATGTCCTGTAGGTTAATCGTAAAACGTATGTAACTAAATTGTTAGAGTATCTATCCCTTTCGAACCCTCGCTGGATAATCGTTATGCGAATAGGAAAGAAACGCCATGCCAGAAACGTATTTCGTGAGATCTGGTTCTTACAAGCTAAGAAGCTGATGTTAGCGGGATCAAAGATGAACGAACCGATAGGTTAAGCATGCATTGCTTAAACTGGCGGACGTAAATTTTTGAAAGCTCGTTCATTTAATTAGCGTTAATCGTTCCAGCGGACAGAATCGTTTTCCCAACGATCTTGACGATCAAAGAAGCCGTGCATTTGTCCCGAGCCATTATTATTTGCTTCGCAATTTTTACCTGTCGATGTACGATGATAAATATATATGTATACTATTTGTGGGAAAAGGTAGGCAGTCTTGCAGAACCAGTTGCTATTTATTCGCACAGTGGTGTTTACTACTAAAGTTAGAGAGAATAGGAAAAGCGCAATCGGCTTTACATCGACGAACGCGTCGACGAATGCTCTGGTAAATAGCGACGATAGCTTAGACAGAAGAGTCGAGGGTTTGGAAACGTATTCGCGTAGAACGATACGTTTCGCGAAAATGAAGATAACTGTATCGGAGAAACTAATTGCAAGGAAAGAAACTAATTATATCGAACGTTATTGAAGTTCTGGCGTGGCGTATACCTTAAGCTGGGAGTGATCAGCCCCTTGCAGACGCAGGACATAAGACAAAAGTGGCCCATTCGGGAAAGGGCCTGGTTCCCAAGACACAGAGGCGCGGCAGCTGTCTACCGCCACCGCTCTTACAATTACCGGTGCTGAGGTTGGTAAACCGGCAGCCAACGTTCGTATCACGACGCTCGGAGCGGAAACGATAGGCTCCGGATTGTGTTGAGACGATTTTAACAGTAACGCTACGCGAAACTGCAATTAAAATGGCCAAGTGATAATATAACATTTATGAAAGGAAACAACGATGACAGACCGCGACATTGAAATAAATACAATTAAATTTAAAAACGTACCCTGTATTTCGTGTAAGGTTGCAAATTTTCAACTAAAATCTGATCATCCTCTCCCCACGATTGATTTCTACAATATTGCCAGGTCTCAGCCAGCTCCTCGTACCTCCATTGCACTAAGTACGATATGCCTCCGCCGCGTCTTTCGATGTCTATTCCTTTCCATTCGAGTCGCAGGGAAGTCGCGGTTAGCGAGTCCGCCACCAAAGCTGGTGCCGATGGAATACCTATTTCCGCTGATAACGAACATCGATAGGTGTCAATACGTGTTACAGAGTAGAAGATTTATTTGGTTATGAGTAAACCGCCGATCTTGATACGTTTGTGAGACATTTGAAAGTAAACGACGTACAGGTTGCACGTGGTACGTAAAAATATAGAAAACATCACAAACACGGTACTCTGTGCAATACGTAGTAGCTGAAACGATGTTCTAGCCGATTTTCATCTTCGTAATTGTATTCGTAGAAATATAATCTGCGCAATAAATATCCGCGGTCTAGTTACGAGAATCGCGTGAAAAATCGACAAAAGTCGATCGCGAAGGCAACGTTGCGAAGGGTCTCCTCCGCTCGCGAACGTCAATCATATAGCGGAACTGCCATAACCGCCATTATTTATCTGTCAGAACGTTTTCGTATACGGAGATCTGCGAATATTCCAATTGCGAAGCGCACCGTAGGTTACGCGATGAACCTGGAACGGCAACGAGCTTTCACAGAGTACAAAAAGATACTGGACGAACTGAAGACAGCGTTCATGGAAAGATGGAAGATTAACAAAACCGACAATATCAAACTGGAAGATTTCGATCAATTTCGGACTGTGGGTACCGGCGCCTTCGGCCGTGTTATACTCGTGAAATATAAACCAACGTCCACGTACTACGCCATGAAGATCTTAGAGAAAGCAAAAATCGTGAAGATGAAGCAAGTCGAGCATACGTACAACGAGAAAAGGATACTACAGTGCGTGAGGTTCCCCTTTATCGTCTATATGGAGTATTGTTTCAAAGACAATTCCTACGTATACATGGTGTTACCGTTTATCAACGGTGGCGAGATGTTCACGCATCTAAGACGAATGGGGAAGTTCGACGAATCTCTGGCGCGATTCTACGCCGCGCAAGTTGCTCTCGCGCTCGAATATCTTCATCACTGCAGCCTCGTTTACAGAGACTTGAAGCCGGAGAATATTCTAATCCAAAACACCGGCTACATCCGAGTGACAGACTTTGGCTTCTGTAAGATGATCGACGGTAGAACGTGGACTCTGTGCGGTACGCCTGAATATCTCGCACCGGAAGTAATCTTATCGAAAGGATACGGTAAATCCGTGGATTGGTGGAGCTTCGGTGTTTTGATCTACGAAATGAACGCTGGATATCCGCCGTTTTATTCGCGAGACCCGATGAAAATATACGAGAAGATCGTCTCTGGTAAGTACAAGTTCGCTCATCATTTTGGTGGAGAGCTGAGGGATATATTGAAAAACATACTGCAAGTGGATCTGACCAGGAGATACGGAAATCTGAAAGGTGGATCTATGGATATAAAAGGGCACAGATGGTTTCAGTCGACCGATTGGAATCAGATATACCATCAGAAGATACAGCCTAGTTTCATACCGGAATGCTCGGCGCCGGAAGACACCAGCAATTTCGATTTGTACGCGGAGGAGTCGCTGAAAATAGCTACGATGGATCGTTACGCCAAGGAATTCGCCAACTTTTAATCGAACCGATTACGGAATACCGTTGATTTAACAGCGAAGCGTATCTTTGGAGATACAGAGAACTGTACGCTACAGCGGAAGCTCGTTACGCGAAGCAACTTGAAACAGCGTTCGTCGCGTCATCTCCGTCGTCAGCGAAGTGTATATTACCTTTTAATTGTTGAAAGTAACGGTTGAGCGCGTCGTGACAACCCAGGACACAGTACAATTCTTTGGGTGGTAGCAATTCTTGCGTTCCATTCTACAAAACGATACAGCTGGCGTTAGATTTGGTAAAATGTTACGCTCCGTGTAATGGCAAAGAAAAAGGAAAAAGAACAACGACATTTAACGTTAAAATTAAAAGTAATAATGTCTTAATATGTACTGACGCAGACGGCTTGACAGCTCGTGTCGAGTGCTCGTTGCCACGCTCCGCAGCCTTTTGTGCACTGAAACAGACGGAAAATATACGCGTGATACCACGTTAGACGATGTTTCTTACGTGTCTGATTGTATACTATCCCGTTTCTAATTGTACAAAATATATCACAGTTGAACGAGTTTACAAGTTTACAAGTTTATGGTAACGATACGAACTTATTATGTATTCGTATATACGGCAGTTTCGTCTTATTATCGGTAGTGGAGCGTGTGCAGCGTGTTTATGTAAATCGAAGTGGACAACACGCGTTCGCTTGGCCTTAATCGGTACCTCGATTCGATTCTTCGAACGGCGGAACGATCGAATCGAGACGATCAGTGGCGGTAGAGAAACGTGGCACGCTGCGTCATTTTGGCATTGAAGCAACTGGAACTGTATTCGAAAGATGAACGTAAGTACGAGGCACGTGCCTCAAGTAACGCCCACGTTCATAAGACGGGCCCGGTCGGTTCGTGCCGAGCATGGATTTGCGAACCGAAGTTTAACGCATTAACTTTCTGCGCGAGAGGATGTGGGTATTTGTCGGCGACAAGCCAGTCGAAGTAAGAAGAAGCGGACAAGGAAGAGAACGTACGAGAACTACGAACACGCGCGCATGGGTTTGTTTACCATGGAGATCGTGATCGTTCGCAATTGTACGGAACTTATTCGCTCAGGCGCCTGATACGATCCTCCGGTCTAGTCTTTTCTTTTTTTTCTCCTACCGATAAACATGTCATAAGATCAGCAATGTTATCTTTCAGAAAATTGCGTTATTGCTTTGACTTGGTTATTAACCCGTCCTGTTACGATCTTACTCAATAATAAATCAAGTCGTCTCGTCGTTGAATTCCGATGGGATCGATGGTCGTTCGAAAAAAACGTTAAACATTTTTTTTTTTCAGCGTCCGAAGAGATATCAAAAATCTTTGATCGTCCGAAAGAGAGTTATTTTTGGTTGTGCGAAAAAGCGTCGAGAATCGTCGATCGTTGGTGGAACGAACGAACCGAGAACGAGAAGCATCTTGAAATATTTCTTCGAGCACATCTTGAAATAATTCGTGCCTTGACGAAACGTAAATACACGAGATACAGCGTGCTCGATGACCTCAAGGACTCGAGGAAGAACAAGTTTGTAATAGTTACGTCTAGACTGGAAGGTTTCGTCGTCGTCGTCTGTAACTCGTTTCTCCTTCCTTCAAGTATCGTCCTCCGGTATGTCGGTTCTGTGTATTCCAGCCGCGTTTCCTGTTCCAATTTCTAATTTCGCCAGATAACAGGCGATAATTGACGTTTAATCTCGTCCTCGATGAAAAACGAGAGGCTGGTTAGAACGATGGTTGTTACGGTAGTTGCAACGTTCGTGGACAGCTGCGCCTAGTAAAATCGTTATTTCAACATCGTATCCCGAGATACAAGAGAGCCATTTACCAATTGTCAGGCTGATCGACACTCGGCCGCGTTGGAGAGGCGCCGCACATAAATGATACCCCTCTCGACATTTTAGAATAATAAGCTCGCCATGCAAAGACTTAATTCGACGAGATTAGCGGTGCACCTGCGTTATCATAAGCTACGAACTTCGAAGCAAATTTATCTTGTATTTACGTACTTGCTTTTCAGTAGAAAGAACATTGTATTCTTCTTTTTTCATCGCTCGTGCATCTTGGGAAATTCCAATTAAAAAATAGCATCAGATATTACGTTGATCATGCGTACTTTGGTACTTTAACTTCTGTTAGCTTAATCTACGAAGGTTTAAAAAATCCAGTAACAGTAACAATTTAAAAAATTAAATCTCGTTCACGTGTCTGCTGAATAAATTACTCTATGCGAATACGTATAGAACAAGTACATATTAGAGGATATCAGAAAGGTCAAATAGTTGAAAAATTCTAGAAGGAAAGGGACCTCCGACGCTAGATAGATAAGTTATTAATAAACATTTGGTGGCGGTTTCATGACTTTGACGCGTTGCAAGTAAGCGCGACACTCGTGCGATTTCTTACAACGATCATCGCAAAGAACCCTGAATGCAGACGAGCGATACTTTGTCGCGCGATCCCGCTGCGATCACACGTCCGTCTTTGTTGTTCCTAACAGGAAAACAAAGAGAACGGTGCGATCGCGGCGAGATCGCTCGATAGAACGTCCATCGTCCGCACTCAGGATGAATCGATGTATCAGATACGGAACGTATCGTTCGTTTCGAGGGAATTATTTGGAGAAACTTTCGAGTTAAAAATACGACAGTCGCCCTTATCAGTTTGAACCAAAGAGAAAGGAAAATAAGATGTAGTAGAAAAAGAAGAAATAGAAGGCGCGCGCAAGATGCGTCGAACGAGCGTTTATCTTGGCAATGCACGATAGTCAAAGCGACCACTCTAACGACCTTAGACGACGATAATTTTTAACGTCTTAATTAATCATATTTCTCGTGACGTTCTATCGCTTCCAACCCATATCGGCTACGATCCCCCTTTTTCAATTAGTTCGCACGAAACGTCAACGTTCCTTCGACTCGTTCCCCGATTCTATTCCACTCGTCCTCCGATTCTATTCTATTCGACCGGCCACGCTCAAATTCGACTCGCCGCGTTAAACGATCGTAATTTTCTCGGTTTCGTGGCTGCGCCGTAAATAGGGGTTGACAAAACTATCAGACAGTGGAAAACAGCCGAAGCACAGCGGCTCGACGCTGCGCCCGCTAATTTCTCACTTCCTCATTAAAACCTCAACACACATTACGCCCCAGCCTGGCCCTCGCTCTACTCGGCTCCCCGTAGATCGTAGATCTTCGTCCTACCACGAACGAGGATCTATCCGTTCTCTCCTCGTTTCGTTCGAGCCATCGTTCACTGATTGTGCTGTGTGCTCGCGCGACGTCAACAAGGCGTAAAAAAATGTGAAGCCTCGAATGCATGATATCTGATCGCACAAATTAGGCTGCAGATTCGTTCATTTTCCAGGTCTCAAAGACGGACACGAGGAACCTTTTACGGTTTCAACTGTTTACTAGTAAATACGAGGAAAGACGTAGGATGTTTGTGAGAAGCATGAAATACAATAACTTCTGGTAGCTAATGTCAAGTAGATGCAATTTGTCACGGAGACCTCGATGCTGGTGGTCTGCTACTTTACAAACACACTCGAATGGGTAAAGTCAGAGTGCCAGATTCATTTTAAACGGGAAGCTTGACAAGCTTTTACGTGTATACTTTGCTCTCGTTTATGCACTCGAGACCTATGACCATGCACAAAATATTTTATACGTTGTTTGACATAATTGGAGGATAGCTTGCCGTTTTACCTTGACCTTTACAACCGTTACTCGTGTCTGCACGTTAATACGTTTTTTAATTATCTAAATGGCAACTTTTACCATATTGTCACGCGAGTAACAGGCTTACTTCTGTTTGATTACGTTCCCTTGATTGCTCTGACCAATGCATGGCATATATATTCTTCGCATTATGCACATATCCTCATAATATATACATATGTACACGGTAGAACGTTTGGTACAAAAGAAATTCCAGAGGTATCGGTTCACCGCCATCGAACCATGAAATTACCGGAAGAAGCACCAAAGCCGAGCCAGGATTACACGATTTTGTTCGTTCGAAATTACATCGTAGAAATTCATATCGTGCGCCGATACGTAATCCATCACGTCACGTGCTTTCTGTGATATTACTAAAAGAAAAAGAAAAAGAGAGAAAAATGGTGATCAGACGTCAGCAAAACGAGACAGAGTTTAGCGACGAGCGACGGGTAAAATAGCTGGATTAATCGAGAAAGGCAATTAGGGTTGCGTTTAGCAAAAAGTAGAGCATCTTCCTTTTGAATCGTGTCAGCCGCAAGCTAACCGTTATTCGTGCGCGTTACTGGAACGTACGAACCGTGAAACGAGGCGAGGAAGGAAATCGTTTCGAGCGCAATTCACGTACCGACCCGTGGTATTCGTGGCTTTTCAACCAGCACGCAACCTCGTGTCACAAAGTTGTTTAAAAAATGCACGCGGTTGATCACCGTCTACCATAGACGGAACGTAAATACAAATCGTGTTCGTGACAGGAGCGCGCACTGGAAGAAGCGGTCGTAACTTAATGACAGCGTTCCTCTTTATCCTTTTTTCGGTGGCACGCGATAATTAAGTGTATCGCTGAGCCTTTTGTCCTTTTCGTCGCATTAATTGCGGTTCTCGTTTCCTACCCTGGAGACACGCGTTGCTGGATATCCTTCCGGCCACCGCGGGGATCCTTTCTCCGTCTCGTCTCTTGTCCCTCGCTTTCCCTTTGTACTCTTTGGAACGTGCTAACGATCCTCCTCTCTGAATTCCAAGTCTGGTTAATTTGTTCCTTTTTTCGAAGAACTTTCTTAGACTCTCGCTTAGTGCTCTGAACCTCGTACGCAAAGTACGGTCCAACGTTAACGAATATGATCGTAGTGGCGGTTTTTCGCAGCTTTCTCCGCTGGCGCTTCCGCGACTGGGTGAAACGGGAGACAGAGAGGCCCAGAGGAGCGGAAAGAGACGAGCAAGCAGAGAGAGCGAATCCGGAGTCACACGGCAATTTGGCGACATCCGCCATAGGCCGCACTTGTACGCGATCCAATTTAAAGTCACGAAGCCGTACGAGCCCGACCATTCTTTCATTCGTACGCGTAATACGTGTACACGTTCATCCATTCATTGCTTTTGGCTACGCTGGTAACGTCCGAATAGCGGAGCAACAGCCTACAGAAGAGAGGAGAACGAGAAAGGGAGACGAAGGACCTGACTTTGTTTTTATTTGCCGTTTACCGTCTCTTTACTAGCCAGCCAGTGAACAGGCACCCCGGGGACGGCAGCGGAAGTACTTTCATTGTGCCAGGGGACCGGCGTCCCTTTATTTTCGTCTCCGATGTTCGCCTATGTTAATAAACGTTCGACGATGCTCCCCGACGAACTTTAAATTTGTGGCGCAACCGACGCGAGAATTATCCTTGTGCAGACTTAAGGTTGCAGAACTATTTAAAAGGAACTACAGTTGGCAGAACAGTCACGGAAATACTTCTCACGAATCGTTCGAATTAGGACTGTTCTCTGATCGAACTACGACATTGAATACTGGACTGATTTATAAATCTGTTTGACGCAGGATAGAGATATTTTCGTTCGCTTACCTGGTCGATCTTGCATCGTATGCCACATCCCACCTCCGAACTCGAGTCGTCCGTTCGATTCTGAAACGAATAAAGGAATGTTCAATCGACTGCTGCTGTTGCAACTTTTTCTTATTTCTCAAGCTACGTACGTTAAAATACGTTTTTAATTCTGCCTGTTTTCTATTTTCTACGTGATATCGTATTGTACGAGCTGTTACGTGATAATGGCCAAATATTTCAAGTCACACGGGACACCCTAATTAAGGAGGACAATATTCTCATAATGACTCTTAACGTAATATGCAAAATATTTCGCAGTTGTCGACAGATCGCGATGATTTAAATTCATGAACAAACAGGTGATACACGATATATTTGAATAAATACGATCGTCCAGGCAACCAGGTACGCATAGAAGCTGGTCGATTCCCGAAAATTCCCATAGTGGCACGCTTGGCTTCACACCCTTGTTATCGGCGCTGGAATTGTTCGCCACCCTCGATCTAGTGGATTCGACGAGCACGTTACACCCTTCTTTCCTCGCTTTCTTTTTTTACGATTTGCTTTCGTTTCCATTAAAAACCGGACGCGCACCTGTGTACCGGAAACGCGTAACGTACAGGTGCAAAAGGTGTAACAAGCACGCTTATCCGAAACGGTAGCAGAGACCTGAGACCTGGCACGATCGTTCGGCGATTCATTCGCGACGGACTAGGTACAGCGGGGGTGTCAATTGAACCGGATGAAACAATTTACTATCTTTTAAAGCTGGCAAGCGATTCAATTTATTTTCTACGGCCCCTGCACGCTACGCGGCTCTACCGTTACCGCCGTTCGAATCGCAATTTTTTCGCCATACATCGGCGTGTGCATGAAATTTCCAATGAAAACAACACCTCAAAACGATACCGTTCTTTGTGAATAAACCATTGAACGTCCTTATTGCGGCAACCTTGGAATCTTAAATATACGTACACCTCATGTACAATTACGTTTTTCTCGTAAATATCCTCGCAACAGTAGACTGAAAATGTATGTACGAAGAAGGTTTTCGAATCGGCGCTCACCGATTTACGTAAAGAAATATTAGCCGTGAACGGTCGTTCTCTGTTTTCCCATCGGAGCAACAAAAAGCACGAAGAGTGACGAGTCGTTCGATAAGAAATGCCAGACTGATGCGATGGTGCAGTGTTTTCGCGACTATCGCCTGTCGGCGTGGATGTATCAATTTTACGATGAATTTTTTTTTTCCTCTCTCTTCTTTCCATTGTCGAGGAATCTCGTTGTTCGTTCCTTGCCTCGACACGATGCTCGTTTAACTTTGCACCCGATTAATCAACCCGCCTAGACTACAACACCGTATGAGAGCAAGTACCCTTGAGACATGTAACCATTCCTCCTCGCTAGAATATTCGCGCTAATTATTCCTCACCGTAATTGAAATCCGTGCTTTCGATTTTTCCTCCACGACTTTTCGTAAGTTTTCATAGATAATTTTCTTCTTCGATTATCCGAACGATCGTTCGCAATTATCGCGTCAGTAGATTCTGAACGATCACTCCCTTTTATTGCGACGCCTTTATCCCAACTTCCTGTTCCCACTAAAAGGTACAACAAGTCTTGTCATCCTCTGGACGGAAATCAGCCGGTAAAGAGCAATTTTATCTGATCTGAGGTAATCGTCTAATGTATACCTGCTCGTCCTTCCGCACGTCCTTCCGTTAAGCCAAGTCCAACATCTTCGTCACGCCTGAAAGCGTTCGCCAACTGTTGCATCCCGCCTCCAACGGTCTTCGACGTTGATGACTACCGCGTGTCTTGTCTTCAGTTCGATGCACGCGAGACTCCCGCAACAAGACGATTTTTATCAAATCTTCCTTTCAAGGTGCTCGTCGAACGTGATCGTCTTAACGCCAACTCCGTACTTGCGCGTCCACCTTGTATTAATCGACGTCTCTTACGTGCATTACGTAAACGTTACCACGTTCGATGTTCGTGACTTATTTTTCCTTTTCATAAGACAGGCAAACCAAACACTAAGCTAGACGTTGCTTCATGGAACAATATCCCGCGTATTTTCCAAATTATCGCAGAAACAACCTGTTCTAGGATTCCATAGACTCTCTCCTTGAAAGTTATCACGAGTAAAATTTTAGCCCGTGCGAATCTCCTCTGATCACACTATCGAAAAATTATTATTCGCAATCGCTGCAAAGAACGATCTTTCTACTCTTCGTCTGGTATCGAATAATAAAAAAAAAAACATTCAATTCCACTTGGCTAACTTCGCTAATCCCTTAATTAGAAGAAGAGAGGCTGCAGCGAACTTTCAACGATAATCAGGTGGGATCTATGGCAAACTGATGAAAAATGCATCGCGATCTAACTTAGACATCTAGAAATAGTACAACTCACGGGGCTTTGACACGCTCAAAGCGTCCCAGGGTGTTTCGAGTTGAAGGCAAAGGGTATCAGGTTTTTTTTCGTGCGGTCACCAACAAGCTACGGTCGCACGGTGTTGGATGTACACCGGACGGTGTCCACTCGGATGGAACATCTACCTTTGAAGTCTGAGGTTTGTCTTTGGCAAACACCTTAACGGTGTGCCTTTCTCTTTCTCTCTCTCTCTCTCTCTCTCTCTTTCCTTTCTACATCCCTTTCGGCGTCCGTTTGAAAAGCAACGCAATCGGCGTTTCCAACGTTTGACCGCGCAAACGTTGCACTTCGTCCACGAACCGCGTCAATTATTCTCGCGTTACTCGACGAATTAAAAAGATAGGCATCACCTCGCGTGGTTCACTTTGTGCTCGTTAGCCATCGAAAGCAGGAAACGTTTTTCACCGCGGTTATTTACCATGGAAAACCGTTTCCACCTCTCGTATTATCGAGCGCAGCGATTGATATTTCTTCAGATTCCTATGTTTTATCGGCAGATCGTGAATTCTCATGCATTTACAGGGAATTTTAACGGAAAGGCGCGAGGTTGCACACGTAATAATTAAAAATATATGAAATATTCGAATATCTCGTTGTAATATTAAACGGGCGCTTAAGGTTCGTTTTCTTGCGTTCGTAAAAATATCAATGCGCAAAAGAATACACAGTTTATTCGTAAGTTTAGCACGAAAAATAGATCGAAGATTTTCTAACTCGTAACTGATAAGATAAGGTCCACCAAACTTTGGGAATTCTTATTTTTGTATTAACTTAAAAAAAACGCGTCGTCCTGTTATCCGGTGTACTTGCGAATATCTTAATAACTGTGATACCGATGTACGTAAAATTCAGAATTTCTGGACACCTCTGTCTACGTGATAAAACGATCACCGTACCAGTTGCATGTTAAACTACAAAAGAGTCGTAGAAAAATGGTCGAATTCGTTCGAAATTTGAACGTTATGGTGACTCGTCAGAGGCACGTCTAGGCGCTCAGACGCACGGTCGCCATTTAATTTCGTTAATTACCTTCGAGATCATGAGACAAATTAAAAACATTCGCCATCAGCTGCCAGCCGTTATGATCTTCGAGCTAGTGTGCACTCTCGACGTATACGTGTCCGTGGAACGTGCATGCCTTTTAATTGATATGACGTCATATAAAGACGCCGAAACTCCGTTTCCCAGGATTTGTTTGCGGCTCAAAGCCAAAGTGTTTAACAGGACCGTTCTTCGAGAAATTTTCGTTGTTCAAAAAGAGTATATAATATTCTACGAGTTAAAGTGCTTCGATTCGAAATTTTCAACGATTTAGGCTGCCTTTATCGATCGTCAAAGAAAATCCCTGACACGAGGGTGTCCCTGATCGTTCGAAAACGATATTCCCCCGAATGCTCGCGATAGATGTGGGCCACTCGCCCGTATGCGTACGTGTTTAACGTCGCATTCAACTCTGAGATAGTCGTAAATCATCCCTCGATCTTGTCCATAGATTTCTTCTCCGTAACTTCGCTTTAATAATTTAAGTTGAAACTTTTAACTGAGAATATTGAGAGATTCTATGTACACGCTTCGTAAATATATTTCGTACACGAAGTCTGGCGTTTCGAATCAACGACAACACTAGCGTTCTGAATTATCAGGTTATCCTTAAGTTCATTAATCGGATCATCCATCGTCCAACCAACGTTTGTCCGTCAAATCTTTTACCGCAATAAACTTTTGCCTACGATAAATCCTCGACCGATACAGCGTCGACCGTAACGCACATTTCCTCGATAGATAAAGGTTGTTTTTTCACGAAGAAAGGTCGTCGCATAACATTGATCATCGAACTTCGACTTCATAACACTATGTTATTGTTGTGTTTTGTTACAGTAGCAACGACGTAAAAATAGCAGAATTTATAAAAGCCACCAATAAACACGGTAAACATGGAAAACATAGTGAAACAATCTGGAACGCGTGGGATTCGCATGAAGCACGAGCCAGCGATCGGTAGAACGATTTGGAATTTCACACGATTATCGGTGGACTTGGAGGTGAACCCCTAGCAAGTTACGAGGCACGCGTTGTAGGTGAGAGGATGTGGCTGGCAGGAAGTTCATTGTGTACGGTTACACATATAATATTGCGCGTCGAACGATCCTGCGGATTCTACGTAGTTTCGTACCGGCGACAGATCGGAATTCGTTAGATCGCGCGCTCGATTCGAATCCTTGTACGATCCTTGTACTCGTACGGATCCGTGAAATTACGTCGTGGTTAAATCGCGTTCCGTGCAGTATGAGATCGCATGTAGGTTAACGCGTGGGCGGAGATCCATTACAAGCACCGTTTAAGTAATTATTTTTCAATTAAGGAGGAAAAATTGAAAAAGTAGCGTCCAGACGAAATTGTGGAATTCCAGCTTCTATCGAACAAACAGTTAGGCGTGTGAAGTAGCAATTGCGCCAATTTACCTGGCTCGTTGTGCCGTTTTATTATCCAGATACTTACACGAGGATGTTGTTGTATACTTATGCATTATCGTATCTGTACTAAGAAAGATGATATACTAAAGAAGATATACCAACAACCATAAAATATAAATCTATTTGGATCAGAGCGCTGGTGGACCACGATGAAATCACGACATGTCGTAGTTTAGAAAGCTAACCGTCGCTGTTATGCAACCAGTAAGGTCATTCTAGGCATCATCTCGAGATACGATAAGGCAGCCTCACTGCTACTCGCGTGTTTAGTAAATATCACGGGCGCCATTCGTACGCGATGCATCATAAACACAGATGTCGATCTACATGAATTTTTATAGAGCTTTTCCTATTTTTTTTCACCTAAAACTTTTACGTTCGATCGATGTGTCTTATCTCTCGGGCCTCGATGGAGGTTTCCCTACGAACGTTGCCCTTCGAACTTCGACTTCGTGAAGACGCGAGAAAAAGAAAAAAGAGAAAAGAGAAAGAAGGAAGATCAAGGGCAGAACGAAGGGAAGATAAGGGATCGAGAAGTTGATTCCCCAGCCGTGATTTCTTTTATCTGACGCCGAATAATTGAAATGCAACGTTTCGAGAAACCTTTCTACGTCCGACGAGAGATATCGAGAAACGCAAGCGCGGTCGCATTCACAGCCTCCACCGAACCGATCTCTTTTCACGGCAGGATGAAAGTCTCAGAATTCTATTAAGCCGAGGCGAAACGTTCAAAGTGTCGAAGCGGACGGTTCCCGTGGCCCGTGTGAACAAACTCGTCGTAAGAAGTTGGTAATCAGTGTCTTTGGCAATTGGCGTGAACGAAATTGCCAGCAATTATCAATTAAACTCTCCACGAAAGGATCGGTTTAATCATTTCTCCAGACCGCCTTTTGTTCCGTTTATCTCTCCTCATGCATCCTTTCAATCGTCTCAATGTCGCTCTTTGTACGAGCTACAGAGAAGCAAAAGCGGATAGAAAAAGCACGTTTCCGAGTGATCCTTTCGGACCAGCTCAAAGGATCGTCAAACTCGAGCAACCGTAAAGAATTTATACGCGTGTCTCGTAGATTAACGAACATATCGATCGATGTTTTAACAAAGGTAGTATGCTCAGTAGCAGAGGAAAAGAACAGAAAATATAGAAAATACGATTAGAAGCTCCTG
Organism: Bombus pyrosoma; assembly: GCF_014825855.1. Lineage (NCBI taxonomy): Eukaryota > Metazoa > Arthropoda > Insecta > Hymenoptera > Apidae > Bombus > Bombus pyrosoma. The sequence continues at coordinate 2,718,307 of NC_057770.1, read as the reverse complement.
TATCTGTTACAACTGGGCTTTCATCCTCGAGATCGTGCTTATGGACTGCGATGATGCGCCGTCGTGTAGTTAAGTTAATTAATGAATGGTACAGTCGGGATGGAGAGTGGACTTAAATTGATACGTCCTTCGTGCGGAGCCATTTTTGTGCTACGCTTGCCTCGCTCCGAGAACTCTTCTCGCGATTCCAACGAATCGACCAGTTTCCTTATCGTCTTTTTTTCTTTTTTTGTAATTTTACAGCTTTAGCTATTTCGTAAAAATGTAATATCTATCATTTTTTCGAGCAACGATTGCTATATATATATATATATATATATGAATCAAGGAAATTTCGACGATATAAAGAAAAGTATACATATATGTACGAAGGAATCGCGAGGTGATGACAAATGAACGATAGGCGAGTGAGAAATTGAAACAACGAATGAAAGTAATCGGTACCCCTTACGGAAAAGGCTATCGAGTGGGCTGACGCAGCGATCGCGAATAGATTTCTCGTTTCGTTTCGCGGATACGAACTTTGCGACTGTATTGACCTCTTCGGCATGAAATCACGCGCCATGAAGAATTTCCCGGCGATTGTGATTGTTTATTGCTTAAACGGTCATGCTCGCGTACAGTGCACGCGAACTATGAAAGTCTAGAATGGAAAAAGCCGTATTTGTATTTTACGGACGATTTAGAGACTGAATTACGTGTCGGAGCGCTTTTTAGAATTCCAATGGCTACGTCTCATCGACCGGCCACGCGACGATCTTCGTCGCTCTTATCTACTGCCACTTTCATAATAAGAATTTGCCATAATATTACGAGTAATCCGGCGAATGTGATAAAGAAGAGGGAGAAGAGATAATGCCATCTTTTTGATTTACTCGCAATAAGTTTCGTTTTATCGGGCTTGCTGCTGTATTATACTCGGTGCACGCAAGGTAAATAGTACGCAAAAGTATTATGTAAAAGCCACGTAAACAACCTTACCACGAAATTAGAATACATTTTCGAGCCATTATATATACGTTTGTACTTCTTACTCTCAACCATCGAACGAGACATCCTTTCTAAACGGGCTGAAAGGTTACCAGGTTTCCGATGCAACGAGTCACGCGTTCGAAATAAATGGCGAACGATTTGTCAAGATTTGAAAGTACCAAAGTATGTGAATTGCCGCTCTTTCTATATCTTTCGAATTCGCCGACGAGTTGAGAAATACTCTCGATAAGATTTCACTACGATTTATGCGTATGAAATCTTCAGACCTTGAGATTTCAACTTTTATGCGTAACTGGAAAATTCTACGCATTGATATCCGTAAATAGTTTTACTTGAACCATATAATTCTGACCTGATTTAAATCGAGATCCGGGCATTTCGAGGCACATTCTTCTTGCAGGTTGGCTGGAGCAGCTGGATCTTCGAAGTCTTCCGGCAGAAGCGCCGTGACGCTTCCCGCCATCGCCAACACCTTCAGAAACGCACATAATCCCGTTGCTAACATAATATCAACAACCCCCCGGTGAAACGAACCCTCGATCACCCTCCACGGAATTCTCGCAGCAATTCCCTTAACCGTCGATCGTCATTGTTCTCTGGATCCGGACGACCTCCACGACCTTAGAAAAAGCTTCGAAACACGAATCAAGCCTCCTTCCTCCGCATTCTTCCACATCGATCCTCGAACACGAGGAATCCCAACCTTCTTTCGACGATTACTGTTCTTCGAGCGAAATCCCAACTTTTCACACTAATAGTCGGACGATGTACAACTCGATTTCTTCCATGAAATGTCACACACCAGCACTCCGATCTTGAAAATCTTCAAATCGAATAAATTACCCTTCACTATCCTTCTTATTATTGTTTCTATCGATAATTGACAAGAAACTTCCAAGGCCCCTAATGTGGCACATAAATCGTAGTTCCAATACACGCTTTACTACGTCGATCGTACATTCACTATGTTTAAAGTTACCAATATACATTTGCGTGTTCGGTTTAACAATTGTCACTGAAAATATCCACCGATGCAAATGTCAACGACTAAAAATCCGAACGATTTCCATCGTTTTCTTTTTCCGGTGCTAAAAAATTGGATTATCGTCCAGGCACTTCTCGTGTACGAATTCAAAACAAAAGGCTTCCCGGTGATAAAGTAGGATTCCACGCTGTTTCGAATCACCTGTGACGTTTTGAGTCACGAGGCCCTCACTGTAAGAGCCTGACGTGGTTGTTGTTAATGTCTGGCAAGCATAAGAGCAACTGACTCCGAATGGCCACTAGAGAGTCAACTATCCCCCACCACGGCCACCCTTATCTGTTGCACTCTGCTTGACCAATTCCGTACGGTGGTGGTAGGTATACTCCGAACCGAGCAGAGCGAAGCGTGTACACGTGAGGCCACTGTGGTATGCCTGTCGAGTGTCTGAAGACGAACAGAAGGGAGAAACGATCCGAACCTTCGTTCGAGCAGGTCCGACAGACCAATGGTCAATTGACAGATTGACCTGTTCTTACTATCCTCGTAAACTTTCATTCATATATTCGCACGTGCCGCTTTTTGCCGGCTGTCCACGTTGCCATTCAAGACAGGGAAAAGTGAGAACGACGATGAAAATGTGGTATGACTTTCTTTTTTATCTTTCCAGCAATAGCGTACCTAGTAGAATGATTCTAATTTTTCGAAAGCGAATAAAAGGTTCGTTTAATACGGTTTTAACAGCTTTAAGTTGCTTTAGTCCTAGCTACTTAACTCTTTAATTGTAAGGAAAGAAAGTTTTGTTCAATTTGAATTTTGGCAAAATTAAGTAATCAATTAATTACGAACGAATTTCGTGTACTCGGGTATAACGCATTTATTCGCAATAACGTTTATTATGTCTTTTAGAATCATATCGGGACTAAGGTACAATTAAATGTCACGCGTATGTGGCAACATCTTTTAAAGGATTATTCCTTAACGCGTAGAAAGTACAAAAGAGAATAGTTTCATTTATCGATCAAAGAGAGAATAGAGCGCTAAACGTGCAAACATCGGATTGAATTCAAACTACACATTAGCCGAAGATCACTTCGTTAAGTCAACCATCCTCTTCTGTCGTGTTAGGTTGAGCCGCGTATTACGGTCGGATGGTACAAAGCAAATTCGAAGCCCAGCTTCGAGCAAATATTAACTATATTGACGTTTCCACGAGGAATCCATCCTTTCTAAAAATTTCTGTACACAAACGTTTCGTTTTGACACCCTTAGAAAGGAACGTCTTTTATCGACGATATACCCGAAGGAGATGGCGATGTTAACTCGAAACTCGTTCCACATTTTCACACAAAAAAAAAAAGAAAAAGAAATACAAATTTTCCTTGTAATTATCGTTATACAACAATGTAATTTTCTTTAATGGATAAACAGGCGCTTGTTTTGTCCAATGTTGTTTCTCAGTCTTTGTTCATCGTAGCCAAGTCAAAACGATGAGTCATTTCGACAGATTAAATCTGCGGATGACAAGAGTCAGCCTATGTATTATGTTGTATTACCATTGCCAGTCACGGAGCGACGCGTTGGGCTTTTCTTTTCGATGACCCGAAAGTGATCCATTCTTCGACGCGTACGCATATCTATTAGATCGCAGAGGACTTCGATTCACCTTCGTTCGCGTTAGCGCTGGGTCTCGTAAACATTGTGTCACATCGAACGTGAAAGGATGAAAGAACTCCTTTCAATTCATAGATGAATGCAAAATTTCATGTACTACATTGTACTGTATTTTATATGGTAATTTATAATATCGCAGTCGTTGCCACTCCTCTTCATCCTCTTCTTCTTTTCGCCCGTTCCTTGGCAGCAGCGGTTCCAGAAGTCGCTGAAATTCTTTCCTTAGGTACGTCATGTAACGCGAACGAAACAAAGTATGTAATATCCAGCATATTTGAAAGAAGTACGATTATTTTTCTTCATCGACGTCCATTAGGCTCGAGCTATTTCTTGGCCATCTACTGTTTAAAAGTACGAGTATGATGGACCAAGAGATACAACGCTTGGACTACTCAGAAGGAAGTATCGATGTTACGTAGCTTGATATTCCAATTGAGACCTTATAAGGTACGTTATTGCCGTGAAATGGAAGAAATGAAAACTCAAAGGAATGATTCAGGTTCTAGACTGGAAAGCAAAGACCAATCGATTAACGCGACGAGATTATAAGCAAGCGAATTCAGAACAGTTTGTTATGAAACGACAACGATCTGTGGCACGTTAGTTCCAACCTCAATGGCGGTTACAGGTTACCTAGGGCTTCCTGCGGAAATGGCCAATATACTCCTCCGACCTCCAACTCACTCAGTCACTCGCTCACTCGGATCACTCCTGTTTGGTGTACCCCGTACCCATATGATCGCCCTGTCGCTCGACACGTACTCGTTACGGGTCATCATCGTGATCTATGCGCCTACAACAAATGTTACATCCTTAATCTGTCCTAGCCTGCTAATCCTACGCTCGTGCTCAACGAGAAAGTTGACATTATTCTGCAACTGTAGATATAGACCTCGTTACTTCGCGACGCGATTAGAACCAATTTAGCTCGATCAAGAGCAAAACATTGTCTCGATGATCCGAAGGTTGCGATAAAATTGGTAAACGATGATACAAAATCGAGGGATTAAGAGGATGAAATTACAAAACAATTTCACGCAATCTCCTGTCGTGTTTGTTTCTTTTTAAAAAGCCGAGTGATAAATTATAATTCTCAAAACTAGAAGCAACAGATGTAATATTTTAATATTTAAATATTTTAATATAATTCTCCTAGTAGGAGTAACGATTTTAGAGAAATATTTACATTGTTTAACGGAGATTTATTAACAAAATGATTACAGAAAACCACGTTTCCCGATGTGTATCAAGTGCGACCTAATTCACACGTGCTCGTGGTCCATCGTTTGTTTTACATGCAACATGATTATCGTACAAAAGGAGAAGCTTCTTGTAAGATGTCTAGACGACTAGCTCGATGCTTACCCTGCTTTACACGATACGGCAACAATTCGGCTCTATTAGACCAATAAAGTGTATCAAAGAGGAGGAATGCGCCCCGCGTCAATCGTACATGTAGTGTCGGTTTGTCTGTCCGTGCTTTGATATATGTGCTTTGATACGGGGTGCGGGTGCACGGATAATTTAGATTCTACCCGGCCATACGTTAGAAGAACGGGCCAGAAAAAAACAGCTACGAAGAGGACGAAAATTTTTGGTGTTGTACGAGAAATGAAAAAACAATCTTCCATGTTGCAGTAAAAACATCTTTAAATTTTCTTGAGAAAATCTCCTTACATGTGCATGGAGTGGAAATAAAAAAATTATTGTACCGATAATTGTTATATTTCGTACTTTAGTATTTCATATTTTTAAAAAGGAAGCAAAAAATGAGAGTTCATCCTGGTTTGTAGTTTTCTTTTTATATTCACTGGTGTTTGACTCGTCATTTATTAGGAAAAAGATATTTAAAGAATCAGAACGTGCTGGAAATGAAATATAGAATAAAAAGTTGTTGGAAAATATTTTGCCCATGTAATGCTGATATGTGTTTATTATTATACATCTATATAAAGTTACTTTGGATTGCTGCCAATTTGCACGTAGCTTACATACAAAAGAAGGAAATTTTTACGATTAAAGTAATAATTCGTAATTAATGTAAAACGTGCGAGCATCTACGGAACAAAGTTCGATGTAACCAATCCCATGTGGCTTCCAATGCTTCCTAAAGATAATTGTTATCTTTATCGGAAATTAATTGCGATTCAATACTTTTGTAACACGTGATCGAAAGTAACACCTATATTTCTAGTACTCATTCGCTTGTTTCCCGCTGTTTCAATTATACGCGATACTTATTTACAATATTAGAAAACTTATCGTAATTTGATAACGTATATTTTTATCATGACAGACTAATATTAACGACCCTATTTATATATACATTTATTTTATCTTACGCATTTTGTTGTTCTTTGAAAATTTTGTTTTGCGAGTGCCTATACGACTTATCAATGCTTCGTGTGTTACTTAGCTTTTTTATTGGGAAATTCTTTACTCCAATTTTGTGTGTACATACACGGAGTTTGTAATTACTACCAACATAGAATAAATAATACATAGATAGTATCTTATATCTCAGCTTACCAGAAGAGGGCACCACCTCTTAGCCTCCAGCTTCGATTTAGATGTGTGTAACGCATACTTATATATGTGTGTATGTATATTTTACAGAAGACTATATTTAACTTCTATTTGACAATAAACTTTTATACTGAATATAATATATAAAATACTCTATGATTATTTATTCGTCAAATTTGTAACTAAAATGGAGATTCGTATTATATTAGGAATCTTCATGTAAACCTGTCGTATGTCATGAAAATTTATATGGTAATTCAAGATGGAAGACGGTGAAAATAAAGCGGACGTTGGGCTGGATAAAGAGAAAAAGTCGTACGCCGGAATACCGGAGGCGGAATTTGTAGTAAGTATATTATTCTAACGAAAGATTCACATACTATGTTGTTATAAAATTGATACCGATATGTAAATTCCGTATATTTATATTAAATTGTATTGCGAAAAATATTTTTACAAAGAAGTAATCCTCATGGCTATTAATCATTTTTATGAAATTCTGTAAAGTAAGTTCTATGAAATTTTCATTAAAAAAAAAACAGCAACAAACATTTTTTAATCTCTCTATTTGTTAAATGAATCTTTGCTTATTTGCATAATCTATAAAAATACATGGGATATACACACTTTCTCGGTACGCTAACCATATATGGTCACAAAAAAGACACGATGTTTTAATTGGAAAAATACACGTATTTTTATTTCACGTAAAATATTTTAAACGCAGGACGATGTCGACGCTTTTATGGCAAGACCTGAAAATGAATCAGCAGACAAAGTACTGCAGATGTTGGATGAGAACCATGGGAAATATAAATTTATGGAATATAATTTATTCAATAAAAGAAGACGTCTGAAAGCTCAGATTCCAGACCTAGAGCGATCGTTAGAAATGATTAAAAAATTGCAGCAAGAGAAGAACAAGAGCAAAGAATTAGAGACACAATTTTTACTATCGGAACAAGTTTATGCAAAGGCTGTTATTCCTCCTACTGATAAAGTGTGCTTGTGGTTAGGAGCTAATGTTATGTTAGAATATACTTTGGATGATGCTCAAGAGATGTTAACAAAAAATATTGAAGCAGCAAAGAGAAATCTAGGTTATGTTGAACATGATTTGGATTTTGTAAGAGATCAATTTACTACAACAGAAGTTAATATGGCACGTATTTATAATTGGGAAGTAAAACGCAGGCAAGCTGCTAAACCAACATGAAGGCTGTCTTTTTTAATAAATTCAATTTGCACGCAACAAATGCCTAAAACTCCAAGGGTAATTATACGGATGAAATAAATATCGAACAAATTCACATGTGTTATTATTTATTACATATATATATGTATTGTATACTTTTTAATAATATATAATAGTCTTAATTCTCTCTTTTTTCTTTTCTTTTTTTAAAGGTGACTTACATTGTCAAATGGAAAGAGCCTGGGAATAAAAAGTACCGTTGGAAGCTGTCAATGGAATAAAGGACTCAAATACTACACATTTAGGTTATAAGCTAGATACACCAATATTTATGTATATTGTCACAAATACATCTGAATTCTAACTTAATAATGTTGTTTTGTGTACTTACAGAAAGATCTATTACCATATTTATTATATTAAACTTAATTAAATTTATATTTTAATACTTTTGCAACAAAATATACAACTTTTATAAAAAACAAAATAATACATTACGTTTATTATTTGAAATATCACATAAATCAAAATTTAATTTGAACATTACTTTCTAATTTATCATCCTGCTTGGTATACTTTGATTATGAACTATGTTCTATGTAACCACGTTTAATTTGGTTAAAAAAGAAATATAAAAAGTATCACTATATACTTTTATGAACATGATTAAGAAATAGACTTATGACTAATGGAATTTGCAAGAGTCAAACTTAATTTATCTTATGTTTTAAATTGTCTTAGAAAGTGATTTTCTAAATCTATTTTAAGGCACATAGTCAGTCTGACTTTCTGTGAAAGTCAGTGTCCAGCACGGACTAGTATTCTATTATTGTCTAAAACTTTGTGCTTAAATTATTCTGCTCCTTCATCTGCTTCATATTTCACCAATTTTGCCTTTAACTCTGTGATCTTGACTTTAGCTTCTTCCAGTTCTTTCTTTAACGTTTGTACTTCAATGTCAACTTCAGTGATACCTCCTAAATTTTGACGAATGTATCTACGATACAATTCAGGAAATATATTGCACATCAAACATACAGGTAGCTACTGGTTTTTTTTATGACATAAACCTATTCAACCATTCACATATTAAAAGGATACTCTAAAGCATCATCAGGTTTTTCTGGTTCTTCGTATAAAGACACAAGCACCTTTGTAAGAGCATCCATAACGCCTGCTCTTTCCAGATATTTCCTGAATTCCTCTCTTTTAGAATCAGGTGGCTGAAATAAATATTTCAAAAACAATGAATATCAAAATTTATATCGTAAATTCAAGTATACACGCGATAATCGATTTGAATCAACAATACTACAAAAACATCGAGCCGCCATCACTATTAAAGAAGTCGTATAGAATTAGTATTACCTTGAAATTCGACATTTTTATTACCAACTTATCTTTATACAACTACTTTACGATACCCTGCAACTATTATTTATTAAACAGTTTAAGGAAATTCCAGCAACACGTGCTTAGCAAACCACGCGACACCTCGATGAATTAAACCGTTATGACACTCGTTCAGAACAAATGCCATATGATATATGTACACGATTTTCAAAACAACGTATATTCGAAACAACTTTTAATTCAGAAAAAAATGACCATTTACCATTGTGATAAGTGAATGTAGCGTGTAGTGCCAGTGAAAATGATCGTATTCTTTTACTTTGTTTCACTGGAACACAATTTACGAAATTAGCGTACTTTCGATAGTAGAGTTCGAATGTTAGTGTAGTTTATTTCGATCGATGTCACCCCAGTCAAAGAAGTATCTCGCATGGACCCATATCCGATACCATTTAAAAAATTTTTACCTCAAGATAAAATTTAAGTAATCATAAAATAAAGTATCAGGCAATATATGATAAATAATTATAAACGAAATCAGTGCAACCGTTTGATTAATGTAAACTTTATTTCGAAATATGTTAGATTCGTTAACTGGAAATTTAGTCGAAATATAGTATAATGAGAGATATCGTACTTATACGTGTATCGTGTATGTACTATATCGAAGCATTGATCATTCAAAATGGCGAGATAATGTTTGCACCGTAATTTTCGCGTCACTTTTTAAACAAAGGATTTAATAAAAAGGAATTTAACATCATTTTTAAGAGTCTTGTTGTAATGTTTCTTGGAAAAAGAGAAACTCTTTCACGGGTAGTGCTGACTGGTGCTATAGGTATCTGTTCGTTCATTGGTGATCAAGGTTTAAAACATGGAAAGACCGCTGCGACACGCGCGATTTTTGACAATGTCACTCACGCAATTGTCGGTGGGCTTACTTGGGCGGTTATCTTAAATTTGTCAAAGAAGTCTCTCTCCCAAAATTTTTCGAGTATTTTCTGGAGCTTTTGTTTATCGTCTTTTATTGATGTGGATCATTTTATCGCAGCATGCAGTTGGAAGTTAAGTGTAAGCAACATCATAACCTTTTGTAATTTGTGACAATGACGTTTGAGATTTAAATTTTGTTATTTCTTTTTACAGGATGCTACACATTTAGAAAAACGACCATTCTTTCATTGCACCACTCTTCCTATAGCAATATGGATCATGCTAAGTTTCTACGCAAGTGTATTTAATTATCCAAAGCTCAGCTACTATTCATGGATAATATTGGCAAGTTTTTTAAGTCATCATATAAGAGATGGTACGAGAAGAGGCTTATGGTTTTGTCCTATTGGTTCTACGCAACCCATTCCATATTATCTATACTTAAGTATGAGTATGATGCTTCCTCATGTGCTGCAATGGTTAATGGTATCATTTGTGCATGAATCTAAGTCTCTGGATAACGAGACATTAATTGATATTGTATAGATATTGTAATATAATTGACTAACTGTATGTATGTACATATAAATGGACGCGTAATCTCATTTTTATATTAATAATATATACATATATTTTTTTAATAAGTTACATATTCTTTAATTGCATTCATTAATAAATAAATATTTGTAAAAATTTTTAAAAAATAACAATCAGTGTATCATATGAAAATATCTTGATTACCTGATTAAAAAGAATGAAAATAAAAATTATTTTTAAAAACATGATCTTTTTGTATCATAACAAAGGACTGTTCAAACAATTCGACCTAATTTAGGAATCAACAGGAAAATAATTTTCATAGTTATCGTTAAATGTTGAAGATGAAACATAAAATACTAAAACAGGAAAATCTTATATATAATAACACATTAACGACCGCTGACGTATTACTATTTCTTCTTATGGTTGCTGCTAGCTTAAGAAAATCAATTACCAGTGATTCTGAAAAAAGGAAATTTCCTGTAATTATTTCAATTAATAGTAATGAATAATATAATGTATGATATTTAAAAGGGAACTTCAAATTCTCATGTTTATCTTTAAAAACATGTAGTATTTTATCGTGAGATCGGTGAAGTTATCGGTTGGAAATGTGTTAGAAAGGGTTAGTTGCGTCCATAATGTTTACATAGTTGTTTCCACAGACAGGTGTATTCAGTAAACGATCAATGTTCACGTATGCCGGTCTTTTGTGTTACGTGTCTCCAGAGGTAGATCGACGTTTGATTGCGATGTAAAAATTGAACGATACCCACGTAAATACGTGCGTGCTGTAATACGTAGGGACTTGAGAGGAAGACGCGGAAGACACGGGTGCCCTTGCAAAGTCAGCCGCGCGCACACGTGTGTACACGTACACCTTCCGTAGGCTGGAGGGGTTTATCAGCATTCAGCATTGCTTTGCTGGCTCTGTTACACACTTTACTTCACTCTCGTATTCGTTCGCGATCGTATATTAGTGTTTATTTACCTAGCTACATACCTTTTCTCTATCGAGCAACGATAGAGTTTTGCGTCGGCGTTGAGAGAAGTCCGTGGCTTAGTGAAGCAATCCATCTTGTAATTGAAAGTTTCAACTGTGTTATTATCCTGCTATCTCTTCCATGTTTTCACCATGACGCCGTCCGATTTTTACCACGAGAAATTCATTCTTCGTTTCGAACATGCTTTTCGTGAACAATTATGGCTCGTTAGCTGTGTTTCGCGAAAAAATAATCGGTGACATTGAGTTTTGCCTTCTCTACTGTGTTGTACCCCCTTGTACATAATATTTTTAAAAATCTTGTACGAACAGCAAAGGATTTCGCCGAAAGAGAATTTTACAATACCAGCAGATTTTCGCAGATATCGCATCGATCACGATAACGCGTTGATATCGTATATCTTGATTGTGTGTGCGCCAGTCCAGTATTGTCTCCAGACAGATCCCGTTTCACTTTTACTCCGTTTATAATATATTTACCATGGTAAGTACACGTAATTCTACTTTTCCTATGGATTATTTCTATAACAATCCTAAGGTCAGAATGTCACGGGCTCTGCCCAAAAATCGTGTTTCAGTTAATATGTACAAACCGTGCTGCGACATAGTTTCGTTTTAATACAAGTATACATATATATCAAGGTTACTGCTCGTCTTACAATTACAATGATTAGAAGACTGCTCATTTACCGACTCATTCCGAGTAATTGTTCCGTGATTGGATATCGTTTCGATGGAACGATAAAACACTGTTTAATATGACTTTGTGTTCATAGATAGCTAATTAAATTAAACAATCATTGTTCCTTATCAACCATGCATTAACGCTCCGTGAAATTTCACATGAAACAAGGCTAATCACGGACTTGTAATAAAGCTTGTTTTGTAATACTAATTACAACCACTCGAGCGGTTCCCTATTAGAGATGCAACTATGTATCTTCAAGGCTGAACTGGCGCAAGAAGAATCACTGGAATTATGCGATGAAAGTGATTCACTGCGAACATTTACAATTCTACTGTATTCAGCGTAGAATAATACCATTCGGTGACAGCATATGCATCACTTCATTCATGCCGCCTCGAACGTTTCATATGGCGGAACGTATCCGCGATTCATAAACTTCCTGTTTGCATCCAATATGTTTATCAAGTTTTATGGCGTCTTGACATCTGACGCGTTAAACGCAGGTTGCGAAATAACGCCTCGAGGAAGTGCAAAGCAACCGTGCGTGACAAAGATTCTTTCACATTCTTGCATTCTCACTATGTCCATCTTTGTTACGCCCTCGCTCTATTGGCACATTTCGAACCGCGAGAGTCTTTCACGTAAAGAGGAATTCGTTATACGTTCGGTCGATCGTTCATTCGGTTGGCTACTGCTTTAAGAAAATTTCCCTTCAAGGCAAACGATCATATTACTAAATCAACTACTAACAGCGATACTTTGGAATTTTTAAAAATAGATACCGCTGTCGAAACGATGAAATTTCTTATCAGTACAGGTCTAAAGTTAGATGTTCGATTTTCCAGGAAACCGATGACTTGTTGCTGTATTTTGCTATAGCAGCCGGTATTGTTGGCGGTGCTCTGTTGCTGCTCTTCGTTTTAGTGTTCGTACTGTTTGTCAAAGTGAATCGATTATCGAAAGATGGGTGAGTACTTTCTCGCGAAAGGTAGCACTTTCTTTCTCTTCATTGGTGTGTGCAAAAATCCATTCCCGATTTCTGCTTTTAATTTTTTGTATTTAAACGCTGTCGAGCTTTGCTTAAATGGAAAAAAAGAAAAAAAAAAAAACTAAACTAAATGTACAGCAGGCTTTGCTTGTTGAATGATTTAAATTAAATGTATTTTAATTGAACGGGTTTTCTGATTGAACTCGATGGATATTTAGTGACATAGCCAACGTTTCGTTTTTTTGGGACGGGCCACGTTCTCGACGAACTAGGAATCCGAATAAATCATGTAAGATTTACGTAAGATTCTAAACGTTCAAATATGATTGGCGAATCGCGGTTTTACGGAGACGTGCGAGCGAAAAGAAATATTAATTCGTGACTCAGTACGGCATTGATATCGTATCTTTGCCGCGCGCGACACGATTGTTTAGCTTATCTTGGTAAAAGAATGTGAAATGGATACGGGAATTAAAACGTCTTGCACGCGACCAGATTCCTTTTTTTTTATAATTATTTTCCCGACTTTCTAAAGTATACTTGCTTCTAAACTATATTTCAAGTATCTCTCGAATAAAATTATAATTACTTTTATATTATCTTTTTTCGCATCCAGCAATATTTATGTTATTAAATTGACGAAAATTGTTCAGGTTCAATCATCCGAACAGACAGAACATGATAGCGGACTATTGTTACACGAATCCTACAATTGTGCCAGGAGAATTGCTATCGCGTCGAGGATTTTCGATGTATAGCGGTTCCGAAAACATTGACGATGATTACAGAATGAAGAGGGATCAAGCTGGCACTTATCTCGAGGCACGGTCAAAATTTTGACATAGAACCATAAGTATAAACGATTCATCGAGTGCGTGACTTTGGAAAATACAAAGGATGGATTAATTTGGTGTTATTAATTAATTATACTCTGGTATCGAATGTTAAGTACGAATGTCTACGAATGTTAACAGAGGCGTTGTTCTGTTACATTTGAATTTAATTACCATCTGCCATAAAATTCATTTATGTATATATATATTTAACTATATATCGCTTTTGTTATAAAATGATCAAATTAGAAGTAGAAACGTATTTTTTATGAAGTATGAAATAGTTAATGGATAATAATACGAACGGTGTATAAACGTATAGATTTATCTACAAATTTTTTTATCTATAAATGATAATGTCTCGCTAAAAATTCAGCTATCTCGAAATAGTACATTCGATTACCGATAGATTACGCTATACGCATTAGTCACTCAGGGAATTTGCTCGCGATGATAAGAATTAAAAATCAGAATAGATGTAAATATAATCTACTGCAATTTGTAGCATAAATCAATTTAAATTATTACTAGAATTGTCTACATTTCTCCACTATTTCGCTTTCGTCTTTTTCCTCTTTCAGTCGTTTATTTTTCGTTTCTAGTACGTAGTTATTTAGTGATTGAATTCCAAAGATTCTTTACATAAAATAGCGTCTATTATGTTCGTAACGTATAATAATCATAATAAACACTGTTGCGTTCCTTATTTTGTCTATTCATTACCATTTTATATCTGTAATTTTTAATCGAAAGTAATCCAAATCTGACATTATTCATGTTAATACGTACGTAAAAAATTATTAAGTGCTTTCCCATTTGCGAATTAATATTTTCGATCGTATGTTTACAAGATCGTGGAAAAATATCGCACGTGACTCCATTAAGTTCGATTTTATACAAAAAGCATTACATATCTTTCAATTTAGGACCGAATTTCATCAATAAATTGTACATTATATTTATCATCCGATCGCACGTAATCCTCTTAGCGTGCATTTCCATTAATGTCCACTTAACTCTCGTGCAACGTGTGTGTCCCGGTAATTATTCCCTTGCGATCCGGTATCACCTCAGAAATTGAACACCACTCCGGTATTCCGATCCCTCGAGGCCCACCGATACATACTTACCTCCTACTCGAATCGCGAAAAGAATCGATTAATAAAATCTGTATCGACAACCAGGGGGCACTAAAGTAGTCAGGTTTGACGCTTAACAACAGTGACTCATATTGTTGACATATCGACGTCATTTAGAACGAAACAAATGTTTCAAGAGCGAGAAACAAAAGTTTAGAAGAACCAAAAATAAATTATCGAAGGTTCCAGAATGTTTACCATGTAAGCAGAAATTCTACGAATTCTACAGGATGCGTCACGAGACGGTCGCAGGTGCGTGTTAACCGGGAACATCTACGACTCCATATATGTAAGTGGTTGCATCAGGTAGTTACTTGCGTATCTCTTTTTAGAGCGGAAGTGGAACACCTTCCGACCGATATACGCAACAACGTCGATGTGGGTGGCGATGAGGATGTAGGTTGGGATACAGACGATGCTACGGGGAGTAGGCAATAGCATGGGGATAGGCCGTAATTGGTATAAAATCATCGAGCAAACACATCGGACAAGACAGCCTGAGGGTTGTGGGCGGCGTTACGTGCCGTCGCCTTGGTAACCGTGGGGCGATTCTGCTAAAGCACCCCTTCGCCTTGATTGCGCACAGGCCCAACCGCCCCCCGTGTACGTACGTTCTGCTATCTATCTATGTGTGCGTGTGTTTCGCGCGTATACCGCGTGCTTCTATATGTATACGAGAATCCGCGAAAGCGCCATCTGGTCTTACCTACATGCCAGATTTACAAGGCGCGCACACGGTCCGTTTTTCCTTGTATGCGTTACACGCATCTTCTGTCGACTCTGCGTGCATGGAAACTATCCTTAATCGGTGGCATACTACCACAGAGATCAGCTACCATACTTTGGGAAATATTTCACTGCGCGAGTTAGACGGAGTGTCCTAAGATATCGTCGAGAATCTGTCGGATTCCATAATGGCCGCTACAACGAAATTTAGATTATAGTTTCGTTTCTAGAGGGATCTATAGTAACGTAGTACGCAGCTTTTTGCAAAGTTAAATCGATGTAGAATTTATTTTCGAAATAGTTTCTTGAATTGAATTATAACTTTTATGGTCTTTATTTAGGGTGCAGATTGAAATAAAGATTATAGCGGAGTATGCTGCTAAAGCTCTCCCCCGTTAATAATAAGGGAATATCACACCCTCTGTATTTGGATATACCTATATAAGCGCTTTCACCGGAACACGCAACTTGTCGAGTGTTTAGTTTAACCGCACCCCGTGAATCCGCGTTTATGCTCCTAATCGGACTGGATTACGGTCAGTTTCGTCGTGTCGCTCGCAAACCATGTCACGAGACATATGTTATTCTTCGAGCATTCGATCGCCACGTGCAATATTTTCTTTCGTTTTCCAGCGAAACATAACAAGACTCATTGCACGTGTCGTCGAAAACGTAATCCGTTCGAAATCTGTCTTCAATGTCTGTATGATCGATTATTGAATTTTCAGTTTCCATTTGCTTCGCACGAACCTAGATTTTTATTCTCTGTCCAATTAAATACGTAATCTTCTTATCCCACCATCTTGTCAGATATTTTGTCTTTGAACTGCATAAAAAAAAAAAAAAGAAAAGAAAAAAAAACAAAACGAATATACTTCCCATCTTATGTCACCTATTTAAAAAATCCTATAAATTATCTCAGGTAGATCGATCAATTTTTCTATCGTTCCAAAAACGATTAGCTACAGAAAAACCGCTCCCTTCGTTCGAGATCATCCTAACAAAAATTTGATCGATCTACTTAAATTACCATCATTTTATTCATTGTTACGTTTCAAACGTTTCAGATACGTCGAGCAAGAAACTCCGATTTTCAGGATCATGTAGCCGACGTCGATCACGCGTCTCTCGATTCTCGTCAAATTAAGGCGCCTTCGACCTTCCTTCCTCTGATCGTCGGCTTAATCGCGGTCAGCGTCAGGACGTCGCCGTCGGGAATGGGTCGCGTCCGCGACGGGTGATCGCGCAATTTCACAGGATCGTGACTGCGTCAGATTCGCTGGCCGAAGAATTTAACGAGGCGCACGCGGCTCGCCCTCCTTCGGTGCTATCGTCCTTCCAATCGCACACGTTCGATAATAGCGGCCCTTGTAAACGCGAACACCCTTAATCACTGTGTCCTTGTTACACGTTACACCAATCTCACGGCTGATGTATATTCATGGACCTGTCCACGCATGTCGAACCAGAATCGTGTAAATGCCACCGATCGCTCACCTGACCTGCTCGAACACCCGATACGATCATTTTCATGGAAGGGTGGATTTCGTGTAACGTACGATGACGCGCAGGTTGTTGATTGATATCTGCGATGCAATCGCTTGGTTACGAGATACATCGGTGTTTATAAGTATCACGATACCTACCCGTTACATTCATTGGAAAAGACCAACAACTTTTACTTTGGTCAATCCTGTTGTTTTGTTTGCATCTACGATCTATGTGACATGCAGTGGATGTTACGTTTCGATTGATACGTAGATTCGTAACAAAATAATTAGTATCTAAGAACAGAGAAAAGTATTCAATTTATATGAAGTATCAACAGATGTTCCAATATGTGTAGATTTAGAGTTGTCGAAAGTTGCGTAAATTGACACTGTGAGGTTTCGTCATTGGATTCTCCCGAGTTAATTATAATCTTATTAGAAACGTAATATTTTCAGTCGATTAATTGTTTAATTTGTCGATGCTTCCTTCGGGCAAAGATAAATGTCTCGATATTTTGCTTGAAACTTTTTGCATCCACGGTCCTTGCAGAATTGAAGTTTCGAATACGCTTCGATAGAGGCTTCTTAATTTCTCCAGTTCTCACAGTGCCAAGTCGACTTTCGAATCGCACGAACACAGTGCGATTCTGTTCTCGAATAGAAAAATTAGTGACTCCTCCCGTGAAACCTGTCTTTTTAGACTCTAATAGCGGAGCCGAGACTGACGGCGATTATAAAGAGGCACGTGCCTCCCTTCATGAGCGACCCCATGCAGGCAAGCACGCGACCACCGAAAGCTAACCCAAGAATCGTACATGGCACAATTAATTTATTGTTCGTGCCGGTGCAGTGACAATCGGGCGAACGCCAGAGAAAAACAGGATCGTTGTTTTCTTCTATTTCATTCGGGGGGATCCGGGAACGGATGCCGCCAGCCGATCCTTCGCCTTTGTCGTGGGATAATCAACGACCTCTTCAGAATGCCGAGTTTTCCTCGATGGTATAAATTGTACGATTTCATAAAAAGTTGTATAAAATTATAAAATGTTTAACTTTGG
The DNA here is from genome assembly GCF_014825855.1 of Bombus pyrosoma. Taxonomy (NCBI): domain Eukaryota; kingdom Metazoa; phylum Arthropoda; class Insecta; order Hymenoptera; family Apidae; genus Bombus; species Bombus pyrosoma. The sequence goes on along the minus strand of NC_057770.1, from coordinate 2,700,186 downwards.
TTAAAAAATTCTCGCAACGTTCTTCGTAAAAGAACGTAAAAGAACGTTCAACGTTCTTTTTAAAGACTTTCTCTTATAGTTTCATATTTGTATTGCCGCAGTTGCTTACAATATAATATTAGCTTTCACGACAAGAAGGACAGCACAGCAAGGAGGCAAGAAAAAAGCAAAGTAGCAATAATGTTTAGTCATAAGTTGCAATAGTTTGCAGTCATTAGTTTTAGACGCTAGAGGTAAGAATATGCTAATGAGTGCAATACGATAAATGTAAGAATTGTAATCCGAAAGTTCGTCCAAAGCCGAAAGCCACGGACTAAAATAAATAATAATAATAATAATAATAATAATAAATATTAGCTTTCGTCACTCTCTCTTGATAGCGTCTTTATTTGTTTTTTTAACGATCTTATAGTGTGATATTTTTGCATTTTGAAAACTGCCATTGATTCTGTTAGAATGGACCTCTTTTTCTAAACGTCAGAAAATATCTTTCATCTGCGAATTGGTTGGCAGAAGAAGAATTATAATCTTGAACCCAGGATGAATGCTAATCATTTTTGTTTAAAATATTTCATGGAATATCGGACAGTATTTAACGTGTCCATATATTTCGACTTAATTTATAGGAATTCAGTGAAAAGGAGAAATATGTCACCATGTCCATTATGTTATTTACCTTTCGCAGGTACCTGTAGGAAACAGGATTGAACGGGATGGGGAATTCCCGCAGTAAAAGGGAAACTTCGCCATCGATAAAATATCAAATTATCCGAAGAACGATGATTTATTGCAATAGTTTCGTGCAATGAATTTACTCAACGCATTTAATGAAGTTTCTTTGATCAATTGAAAAAAAAAAAAAAGAAAAAACAGGAACACTTCTATTATCTTTCTAACATCGAATAATTCGCTTCAAGAATAGCTCGATTCATTTATTGATTTATTTCAATTGCTCGTTACTTTCAAGATACAATAATTCCAATCGCGACGAGAGAGAACAAAACTTGAAGTTTTTATTCGTTGAAATAGATTTAAACGCAGATTTAAATACAAATATATCGATCGAGAGAGGAGGATCTATGTACGAAAAGAAAATAAGAGAAAAATAGTAGCAATAAGATAGATTCATCAGAGGAAAATATCGATTATATTTTTCTCGCAATAGGTATGCAGCGCGCGCGCTATCACTTTTACAATATTTACAACGGTTACAATAGTAACGTATCGTACAAGGCGGTGATCATCACCCCAACTACCAAACAGTACCTTCGATTCTTTAATTTACATCGATTATAAATAATAGTAGTTCGCAATTGGCAATGTGTACACGTGTATTATACATGTGATTTAACCTCGTGGTGCTAACGTGGCGGCCACGAGGAACTCCTAATGGTTGCTATAGTATGGATGTTCGATAATAAAATACTTCGATGATTAAGATGTAACTGGGATCGCCAGAATACTCTATGGTCATATTTATTAAGTATTGGGTTTTGGAGATGCGCGCGATATTTAAATAAATGCGGATTAAGATATAACAACGGTGATATTTGTACCTTTGTTTTCTCTTCTGATAAGAAGGAGGGTGTGTTTCTTTGGTCGGTTGGTACAAACACCGGTCAGTCTTCGGGTCTACCTAAGTAATATCTACTGTATTTATATATAAGAGTTTCGACCAGCTACGAACGACTATGTAATGTACATGTCTACAAATTAAGTATGTATCTCGCGCTATTCGTTCGGATCTTCACCGATCTCCTCGCTTTTCACCTTATGTACAGTTACATGCTTGTAATTTCCTATTGGCGAATAAATGCTAGGGTTAGCACTTTTACAGAACATTTCGTGTAATTAAATCGTATAAAATCACTCGTCCATAGACACGATCGCGTTATTTTCCACCTCAGGTATCTCCAGTTTGAGAAGAATTTTAGCTGTTCACGTCCAGCGTGTAACTCGCAGAAATTCTTTTCTCTTTCTGTTATTTTAATTTCCGTTTCGATCGAATTTTCTCGCCCGTTAATGTTACCTCGTATTTGGCCGATTCGAATCCGTCTGTTTTCTCTACGATGAATGTACAATTAAAAATGTCGTTGGCATTCGAATCAAAATCTTGATTGAATACACGATCGAAATCGTTATCTTAGCTAATGTCGACGAACGTCATTAGCGATCAAACGATTACATAGGTTTACGTATAAATAAGCGCTTAAGGAGTGAAAGAGAAAGAGATGGATATGTTAAGAGGCGTTCGTACAATTCTTACAAAAGGAAAATCACATTTGCCACATGAACATAATCAGCCGCTACAGAATATCCGAAGCTTAACTTATATCAATCTCGAGGCAATTATTCGACGTAATTGCCACAAGGTGCTAGTTCTTCAAACAACAAGCTCAAGTGATATGTGAATAAAGTATAACAGACCTAATGACCAGCGAATTTCACAACGGATCGTCACTCAATATGCTACGATACGATATAGTAAACCTTCGGTGTCGCAAATCCTTAAACGATTACCATCTTCTTAAATATATCAACTGTACAGCTGTTCTCGTTAGAGTCTTACGCAAATTCGGCAGTATATTCAGCGACATTTTTAATATTTCCCAGTATTTCTACCATACGTTTCCTCGTGATTCACTCGATATTCTGATTTCACTTGGAGTTCACGATTTCTCACTGTATCCTCCGCCCGAAATAATCTTCCATATTTCCGATGGTCGAACGCACCAAATCTTAGCCTTCCATTGAACAATCTGTTCGCGTTCATCGTTCACCATTATTCTCGAATTGTCGATATTCGAGCGTTCTTGCAGGAAATCGTTGTTCGTCCCATTGGAGGACATATCACAATAGCACGACTCGTGGTTACAGTTGGTATCGACGTGCTATGCGCAAGCCGCGTCTAGTTCGTGTCAGTGAACGAACTGATGATGTGCTTCGTAATGATGTTGATAGTGAATCAGGTCTTGCACCGAGCTTGGACTATATTGCTGCGAGTCTACGATCACACTGGTGTAGCTGGCTGGCGTTGGTTCTTGATGATGATAGGAATGCTTCGCGGGATTATTATTGGTATTATAGTGACTCAAATGAGGTTGGTACGAAGATTCGTAATGTTGGACGTTGCTGGAAGCACTGGTACTTGCGGTTGCATTGTGAGTCTCGTTGTTGAGATTGCAATTAGGGTGCATGATCACGCCACCGACTTCGTTTAAATTGGATGGCGCCGAGTCAGGCATGTAGTGATGATAGTAAGGATGATAACTGTGCGGTACGGAGTATACGCTCAGAGCATTCGGCAAATGAGTATCCATGGCGTCTGTGCTGCAACAGGAACTCGACGAGGTGGAGTAAGGTCTGTTCTGTTGGCTACTTTGAGGACTGTGTTGTTGCTGCTGCTGCGGTGGTGCTTGCTGCTGTTGAGCTTGTGTCTGTGGTTGTGGCTGCGGTTGTGGCAGGTTTGATGGAGGCGTCGAATGATCCAGTAGATGAGGGGAGTGCTGGTGTTTCTGTTGAGCGTTTTGGGGACTGTGTTGCTGCAGGTTCGATGGGGAGTTTGCGTGATGCATAGGGTGAGGATGTTGCGCTTCTTGTTGCTGCGTTACCGAAGCTAGTGGGTCTTGATGCATATCTGAAAGAAACATTTTTCGTTTTTCATTTTTCAAATTCGATACCTCGTAGTAGAATTCCGTTTATACGAATTTGCCGGGGGACAAACAGTTTATAATTGCAGACACGTAATTGGAGTCGATGTAATAGGATACATAGTTCGTTTAACCAGCCGCTAATTAAAATTTCTTTCAAATAAATCGTGTTCATACAAACGGAGTTCATCTGCTATATTTTAATTATATATATAACAAGTTTTCGATCATTCGCCGAAACTGTCAGTCGTATTTTTGTATTGTCTTTCGAATCGAGCCGGTATAGTGTCAATCGACCGTTCTACTGTCTGCGATATTTTTCTGTTGCTATGTTTCTTTACTAACGTCTAATTATTGTATTATATTATATTATAATATATTATATCTATTATGTTACTGCATCTTAGATACGCTTGGATACTATGAACATTTGTAAGGGATGTATTACAAGAGTTGTTTATTCAGTGACTTGGATTTCCTGTGGCAGTGCGTCTCATTATAGTTGCAAGGACTGGTCATCGGTAGCACGATGATCAATTTTTAAATCGCAAATTGCCTGTCAATTAAAATTCATGCAGATCTCTCTCTCTCTCTCTCTCTCTCTTTCTCGCTGGATCCTAGCAACCTCAGCTCCTGAACGGTTTTCGTGAAATCTTCAGTTAGAAGTTAGAAAGCATTTTATCTGCCTGAGATTCACGAGAGAATGATCTTGAGCATTATTGCCGATGGAAAATCTTAAATAAAGTTGGAAATTTCCAGCATTTCAAGTAGAGGTGTTCGGTACTTTTGCTGCAGCCAGTGACTTGAATTTACATGCAGTGCACGCTAGATCGGTCGAAGATTCTTTTCCTTTTCGCCGTGCATTTACCTATTTCTAATTGGCGATTGCAATTCACCAAGCATCTCTTGGTATAGTGATTCGGTTAGTGATCTTGTTCCCTCTTTTTTCAGGTACACGGATAAGCTTTTTCGTTATGTAAACAGCTTAATTTCATCGGTTGATTTCAATTAGACTTTTTACTTAACTTTCGTAGTAATATTTTATGGACTTAGTTTTCTCTTCCTTTAACAATCCGAAGACTCGGATTTCGTCAAATTTTAGCTTGAAACGTGGATCTCGTACTAAACAGTCTTAATATCGACGAACTTAATGTAAACTCTGAACCTGGAAATGATGGTATACTCTCCTATATTTGTTAGATCTTGTATATTCACATCGTCCAGAATATTATGCATCATCTTTAACAGGTCTGTTTGCTCTGAAGTATTCTCTCATAAATGGAAAATTCGTCTAATCTGTCCTATCCATGAAGGAGAGAATACCTATAATATCGAAAAGTATAGTTCCGAATCGCGTCTCTCGTTCACAGGTTACATTACCAAAGTTAACGTTACTGCACTCGAGGATCCTAATTTCGTATACAGAGCGTCAACGTTCTTTAAGAAAGCCAACACTTTTAGACTGTCACACGGTGTTCTGGTCAGACCTCGTTTCGAGTACTGACCTATCAACCGGTCGCCTTACCATCTTTATCTCGTCAAGAGAATAGAACATCATAGATACAACATACGATATAGATTCCTACGCTTAACTGCTCGCGGTTTAGGTTGCCCAAAGTCTCCTGATGACTATTTTCTGATCTTAAACCGTTAAAAACCTTGTGACGCTCGAACGTCAACGTTAATAGTCGATTTACTTTTTGCTCGTAAGATGCTTAACGACATCGCGAATAGCCCCGAAATTGCAACGCAGTTCGAATTGTGGATATCTCGGCTTTCTATTAGATCCCGTCTTCTTTTCAAGCAGGAGCTCGCACTCTTTATAGTCAACAAAATTGTTCAAGTAGGTTTGTTACAAAGGTTAATCTTCATCGCGAAGAAATCAACTGTATTTTCGGCTTCATCGTCAGATACATCTACAGGCATAGCTTACTTTCTGTTCTGTCGAGATAGATGCTTCTCATATTCTAACAAACTACAGTCCGTAAACATAATGATAACGACGATAACAACGATGTTAGATCGTAAAGCTTTATATCTATTTAAAAGTTTTGCTTCAAAGCATCCTTACCTCCATATTGGTAAAACCAGTCGGAGTTGTATTTTAGATTGTCTTCGTGAGAGCTGCTGTTTACGTTTTGCGGCTGATAAGACGGCGACAGATAATGATTGTGATTCGTCAGGTCAACGTACTCGGGTCTAGGATAAGTGGCACCGTTTGCGTAATCGTTATCAGGCGATTCCTTTGATCTGGTTCGATACGCCGGTGAACGGGGGCTGTGATTGTCCAGCTCGTTGATGCTTCCGCCGGTGGTCTGTGTCGACAGAGGGGTGTTGGGAGGATTGCTCGAGTTGGAGCAATAGGACTTTTGCTCGCAATTCAACAACAGGTCCGTGTTCTCTGGCTTCGTCAACACGTAGTTGACCGACACGATACAATGAGGTCGGGAACTTCGGGAATTGTGCACTATCGTGACGTACGACTGCATCCAGACCCATCCTCCTGATTTCGTCAGAAACCTGTAGTACTTGGTTATCACTTGGCCCTTGTACAGTACTGTGAGCAGAAAGAAAGAGAATAAAACACGCTGGATTTATCGTTATCTCGGGAATCACTCTGCTATCTACAATTATGTTTCTTGGTCGATCGACGATTCAACGGGAGGAAATCATTTTTATAGTCGAATATTTTAGAGAAGGCTGTTTCGTGAATCGATGAAAGGAAATTTTCGAGCGTAACGTCGATCGTACAATCCGCAGGCGCAGACATTAGTGGCATTATGTCAGGCTCCCTTCGAGTTGCGCTCGTGAAACTGCGAGTCTGTTCAAACAGTGATAGCAGTAACAGCCTCCTCCTCTCTTGCCCTCTTCTACCACCCTTTGCCCCCTCTATCCCCTCTCTTCCTTCTCGTTCACCCTCGCGCTGACGTTCACGCACACACAAATACACGCGAACACATACACACACACACGTAGACATCTAGACACGTATACACATCAGGCCAGTCTCTCTTTTCTACTCTGCTCATAGCGCCATAGCAGCATTGTTCAATCAATAATGTACACCGTGTATGTAATACGTATGCATATACTTAGACTTTAACGTGTTGGCGCGCCACGCAAGACGGGGCAAAGAAAGAGGAGGAGAAAAAAGGGAAATGCTGTTATACTCCGATGCTTCGTCTGAAAAGTCGACTCGCGGAGGATGGGAGTTAAGAAAGATCAAAGGATATTTCGTCAGCGAGGGCGTCGCCGAGTTAAGCAGCGTCAGCTGCTTTTGGCCTTGCGAGAGCCTCTTCGAGCACTCCGATACCACACCGACGCCTCTGAGACCGCTTTCGAATACACACGCGTCAGGAGAAATAAGGCCTATTTCGATCGACACCTATTTACTATTCGCCTCGTTCATAGTTACAGTTGCTACGGTATATCTATCGTATCAGTTTTTAACATCTTTGTCTATAACGTTTTCAACAGCAATTCCACAGGACCTGGAATATTTGCTCGTATTATCCGATATAGATATCAATACCGTGCAAGTTCTAAGGCAAAGTTACGTTTCAAGTAGAAACATCAAACGTGTAAAAATAGTACGAAAATCTCAGCGTTTGCTTTCAATTCGAGTGTAGGTTACTGCCATTGAAGATGAAATTAGAGAATGAAGAGATAGAAATTGTTTGCGATACTTACAGGTTCCATGAGCGTGCCTCAGCTGCATCATGTCGCAACCATGCACATAGTGATACAGCGTCTTCTCGATCAGATCCGGTGGATCATAGCCAGTCAGTTGCGATACACTGTAACAGCAAGAAGAAAGATGAAAACACCTTACAATATCCACTATACTGTCTTCCTTTGGCTACAAATATTTCAGAGAGGAATATATTTATCTTTGCCGGGATTTGCCAAAGTCCAGTCGAATTCGAGGTTTACATAACCGTCGTCATCCATGGAGATCGATTTTCCGGGCGCGATATAAAATTTCATCCCGCGTTCCATCGCCCTACCCCGTATTTATACTCCGTCACGTGTTCATTTCCCAACGTGTACACGCGACTGAAACGTGTATACGTGTATGATATAGCCTTGTCTGCGCGGGATATTTATTTGACGCGAATAAAAAAAAAAAGAAAAAAAAGAAAAAATAGGAAGAATAAAAAAAATTGGAAGGAAGGGAAAAAATATCTAGCGAGACCGTGGTAACACGAAACTGATTTTAATGGCCGCCGAGCAGGACCCTCCTCTACCCCGGCGTCGATATTTCGACGCAACTTAACACCGTACCGTAATTACTGCGACAGAAATAATCTGGCTCGTTGTTTCGTCGAGTTTCTCCCCCCCCCCCTTTTTTTTCTTCTCCCGCTGGTCGATCGAATTCGATCGAACCACCAGACAAATAAAAGTGATTCACCGAACTAATGTCTGACACGATTGACTTTCTTCCTTACTTCGCGTCCACGAAGATCAACTTTAGGTCCAACGACGCACGAAACATGAACATGTTCTGATATAGTTTCACTTCCGTCAGACAACGTCCCGGTAGAGAATGACCCACCGCTAGTAGACCGACTTTTCGAATACAGTGTCGACCTGCACCGTCTTCGTATTCCGAGCCCACCGGTCCTTCTACGATACACCTTAGGTAACCGGAACAATGTATCACCTGTAACAAGTAACAAATTCATTTATGTAGAGAAATATTGTTCGAGAACACTATTTGGTTAAGATCTACTGTCTTCTCCTCTCATTTCGATTCTAGTCTTTCCTGAGATTCAAATTAGCTTCTATGGGCAGATGTATTTATTTATTTATTCCCTTTCCGCAGGTAACCCGAATCGTTTATGTTTACACCTAATTTCATCACTGTGCTTCTATACTTTACTGGACTTGCATAAAAACGTGCAAAAATTTTGCGACACCTACCGACGCTTATATCACTTCGCTTATAACGCAATTAGTTTTTAAAATGAAAGGTTGGAGAGTTTTTCAGAGAAATCAAAAATTGACCCAACTTGCTTAGGCCGGGTTTAATTAACTTCTCGCGGAGGGATTTCGCAATTAACTTTTGATCAACTGCAGGGCCACAGTTTAAAAGTAGGAAAGGGAGAATATTCAAAGGAAACAACGCAATTAAGGACGATATACTCGACACGCAGGACTTGTAGTTATTTACACATGTGCACGTGATTATTCTTAATGTTATACAGCGGTGCCGACAGGGCGTAAGTGCGACACTCGAGCGAGTTCATCGGTGGGGGTTGAAGTGCGGATTTTCGCGTGGAACGACGCCGCTTCCGGGGGTAAATTAACAATTCCTGCTTAATTAAATGGCCGATGAAACGGAAAAAAGCCTCGTTCAACGTCGCCTGTGTCTCGAGTAGATGGCGGATTTGTAAAGCAAATAGGCTTGTTCCGTATGCCCGCGTTGCATTCTCGCTTCTCTCATATGCAATTTCGCGATGCATTGGCGCGGGCCCGAGCGTGCGAGTACGGGAACACGAGGGTGAAACCGGCAACAAACGAAATACATAATTCGTAACGGGGTGCGGACTCGCTCGATTCCGTCTGTGGAAACGAGCTCGAGTGACGCGAGTGAACAACCGATTTTTAATAGGTACGGTATCATCCAGTAATAAATTGAGTAATAAATCGAGTCACAGAAGACAAACTCTTTAATTTCTTTATATAGTAACATAACAGTTTGATACTCGATGAACGAATGATTTGCTTCCATTTACCCAAAAAGTTTAAATTCCCCCAAAAATGTCCAATAAATTCCATAAATTCCAGAGACGATGTAAAAAATAATATTCCTAACATCATTTCGGGAATCTTCTCGTTGTGGCTTTCGAACGATTCGATCAAGTCTAATTCGATAAAGTTTAGAATCAACGAAATTCTAATTCGCGAAAACGATTACGCAACGGATGATTCCTCGCTGCTAAAGTGATTTTTCTTTCGTTTAAAATTCCAAATTTGGTTATTTAAAAATTAAGTTGTACGATGTATATTTCTGAACCCTATCAAAATACACTAGAAATGATCGTTTATGAAATTTCATAAATTTCTCACTTATCTTCGAGAAACTTGCATTCACGAATCTAACAAGTTGTTCTTTTTCCAACTACTTCAGCGTGACATATTCCTTCTTTTTGCTTCTCTACCACAATTTACCTATACAGAAATTTCCTAAAACTAGTTAAACATTCTAAAAGAAACAGTGCAACGTTCGTGATTGCCGAAGATCGCGACCCTTCCACTCGTTTGCGCAATCGTCGATCTAATTCACTGAAAATCGGACGAAGCGCCTACTCGCGCCTACGCAAAATCCAGCCAACTACTGGTTTGGTCTTTGTGTGTCTAAGTGCCATACAAAAAGCTACCTTCGTCCCACGTAACCCCCTTCGGGGAACACGCCTTTAACAGCTTACAGGGGTTGCATTCATGACTTTGCTCAACGCCTATTGGGGTCTTCTCTGTGTGCGATTTCGTCGAGAGCCACGGTCATCATAGCGCTACAGGCTTGAACGACCTATTTGCCAAACATTTTCCTTTTCGAGGGCAGTCTCCTTTGCTACGGCAAGTGCAAAGTGTTGCAGGTCCCTTTCCCAGCGCTTACCCTTTACGAACGATAAATGAAACGATGGTTATTGCCTGAACATATGTGGAACATTTGGTAAAACCAACGTGTATCATCCGCGAAAGTATTGGGGTGGATATCCTGATTTTCGGTAAATCGTTTGTGGTATTAATGATCGTAAATCGTGGCGAGCAATTGTCGGCGAAATCTGGACCGCACCAGGGAGACTGATTTAATCGGATCGATGAAAGTAATTTGGGTAATCCATGAATAACGATGCGCGCCGTGTTCGGAACATCGATCCCGGTCTCGAAAAGTGGATTTCAGATATTCGCTTTAATATAATTGGTAGCTTGAGCGAGATTTGAGAATATTTGAAAGAATACGGTAAATAATTATACATGTAAAATTATTAGGACGATCGATTATCTTTGATAGAGCGTGATTTAACCATAAAATTAATGGATCTGTAATGATTTCATTTACATAGAATGAAATCGATCTTTAATTTGCATCAACAGAATCGATGTTTATAATTCTCAAATCCAGTAAAATTACATTGTCGCGTAAGAAACTCGTCGTCGTCGTGTTTCTTAAATTTCTTGATTCACGAATCACGTAAAGAAGATTCTTGTGGACCGATGAAAAGCCAAGCTGCGTTAATGGAAACTGTGATGTCTAAATGAAACACGTATATCGTATATTTAGTCTCGTAAGATATTATTTAGTAGACAACGTAGATTTATATTCTAGCGATTTCACAACGTTATAAACGACACTTCGAAGTCATTAATTCGCGTAATTAATTCTTGATAAAATAAAAGAAACTTTGTAAATACGTCAACAATTTTCTGATTTTTCTATCAGAGAAAACAGCGCTAGCGAAAGCAAACGGATGGAAAGACACGTTCGAAATATAGAAAAATTATCTGGAAAGCTGAAATCGAAACGAATCGAGAACGAAATGGAATCGACTGAAATAAAATTGTTCCACAAAGGAGCCACGGCCACAGAGATTGATCTTCGTAAATTTCGATTATTCCGGATATACGGAACACGTTCACGTAGCCGGTGTTTTTATTGCACGGAAGAAACGGATGCAGCCGAGCGAGTTTAAGCAGCCTTCTACCTGGTGGCCGTTTTCTTTTCGACTGGCGCGTGACCAGGACAATACCGTCCCTACTTAGCTCGCCACTTCTTATCTCTTATTTAGCATTTGAATTTTTATTCGTTTTATGATTTCCTGTGCAAGCAGCCTAGGCGTTATGCTAATCGTTGAACGCCTTCTCCTCGCCGCCTTGTCTCGTGGTTTGTTTGCTGCGAATATTGCGCGATTTACGAAACCCAATAAACCGATAATCGCGTACTTTCGTCTCCAAGATAATCGTTAACCCTCGAATTATTATTTCAGGAAATTTCTCCTAGTTTTAGCGCGAGATCCATCTTTTTGAAATACGCGTATCGTTGTAATTACATTATCGTTGTTCGTAAGGCTAAAAATTAACTCGTTTAACTATTTTAGGTTTACAAAGTTTGTGAGAGATGGGCAATTTTCTGAACGTCGGAAAGACGCGAATCGAAGAATTTTTACATAATTTTGATTACGTTACCTTGTATCCCTCCGTGACTAGTCCCGCGCATCTCTTCGCCAAATTGCACTTCATTCTCAGGATAAAGACGCGTTCCAGTTCGATTTCGCCTCTCGAGTTTGCAGGCGGAAAAGTGAAACCAGCGAGATCCGCCGGGCTCTGTGGTAGGTTTAGGACCGATAACATTTCAGCGTGATCGTTCTGGTAGATGTACTCAAAGATACTGTTACCCGTTAATTCCACCTGGACTCATTAACACTTCACGTCAGGAGATTCTGCGTGAAATTTTCATCTTCCTAGCAGAAGCTTAGAATACTTGCATTGAATAATTCGAAATAGATATAAGAAGGAGATAAAACGTATATATCTGACCTGTGCCATTCCCAAATGCACGCTAGCAGTTTCGCTTATGTACATAATTTTTCCATCAGGCGCCAGCACAAACACGAAACCATCCAATGCCTAAAATAAAGAAATCTTCTTTCAAACGTGATCCAACGATCGTAGAGACGAGAAAAGAAAGGAGAAGAATATTCTGGTCTTTAGAATTTAGATTTCAACGCCTCGTTACGCCCTGGTCTCTTTCGTATCGAACAGAACAGTTTTCAACTCCTGGTCGCGCCCTTATCTCGTTCAATTCGATAGGAGACGAAATTATAAAAATCAAGAAAATGAAGCATCTGTCTGTGGCACTAGCAAAAGGCTAAACGTTGACGTTTACACGTCTGACAACGTATGTAAGACCGCTAGATCGATTTATAAGGCGCGACACAGAGAACGATGAGTGCTTACTTGCAAAATATAACTAGTCACCTCCTTGAGGGCGATTTGCAGGGATATGTTGCCTGGCTGGGAAGCGCCCCATTCTTCTCCGAGCCCTGAAAAATCATTTCACCACCGTCAAACTTTCGGCTGAATTCGTTTTCCTAAACGACGGCGACATTTAAATGTCGTTGAAAGTTTTCCTTTTCTTTTTCTATCGTTCGGGAAAAAATTCACGCTCGGCTCTTTCGCTCGTTGTTGTTTCAAAACTTAATCGTTGCGATCTAACGACTAAGAAAAGAGATCTTCTTCGCGAGGACGCGGCACACATCGTGCAGACGCGTCGGTCTCGTCATCCCGATATACATGTTTCTAGCGACGTTTCATACACGACGTGTAAGCAAGCCTATAGCCAAGTATTTCGTGTCTGCGCATTAATTACATTCGCGCGCGCGCTGCCACAATTGCAGCTGCAGGGGCGGTTTCTGCAGCCGCGTGGAATTTCACGGAAAATGGCTTGATCGTTGCCACCTCGGCGGCACGGTGCCGCGACCTGATATCACAGATATTTATCTCATTGGTCGACAATCTCGTTGGAATTATTCGATGAAATAATTTTTAGCTAAGCGATTATCGATAAAATTCACTGGCTGACGATTAAATAATTTTGGTACTGACCGGATTAGACGAAACACAGCCGTTATCATCACGGAGTGGCGATTTCTTGATACGAACGATCGAAACAGAAAACGAGCTTATTTATCCCTTTGAAAGTATTTCACGCCCGTTTACCTGTTCACCGGCTAATTTTCCACGCGAATGAAAAAAAGGAACGCCCTAGAAGTGTCGCAGAGTGGGCGACGTGTCTCTTTTTTCTCCCTTCCTTCTCCCTTTCCTTTCATTTTTTCGAAGAATAAAGACGCGACCGTATTCTAGAGGGATGCAGCCACTTGAAATTCAATTCATCGATGTCGTAAGAACGCGAGGGCAGGGGGTGAGACGGGGGAAGCCATTGTAACACTATAACAGCCCCCATGCTTTGCTTACAAAGCAGCGGGGACTAACAATGCATTAAGTGCGCAATCACATCCATCTCATCCGATACTATTTGCCCTTTGCGCGTAAGTGTCCGGTGGCTGAATTAACAAAGAATATCGTTCCAATCCGTTTACCGCTAAGTGAAGTTTATTACTCGGCGCGTAGTATCAGCGCCGCGTAACCACTCGCTCGGACAAATTACCAATCGATTTGTTTCTTCGACCATTTTCGAAGCGAACCCCGTTAAGCATCCTCGTGCGGGATTGATGAATTTTTCTCGATTCCTACTTATTAAATCGTTAAAAGCCAATTTCTCTTTTGCGATTCTTTTCGATCGGTTAGCATCACGGGATCTTTCTCTTTAACGTTGTAGGTGAGAGAAGGAATTCCAAAGAGTCGCTTAATATCTTTCTCCTTGCTATCTTCTTCTTCGCCTAAATTCCAAGACTTTGAGAGATGTAAAGAAATATCGCTCTGTCCTGAACGGGTTAACAGTTTGAAATTCTGGTTGCATTCTGTCATGTTTTCTAGTTGCAAATGCTCTATGTTTTATGGGATGATATTTTATAGTAGTACCGTTTGGGAACAACGCTCGCATCTTCAAGTAACTAGTCGTCAATCGAATGACACTAGCCTTGTCCATTTGGCCCGTGAGGGCGGCTGGCACAGGCAATAGCTTCGCGAGCTCCAGAAACTCTTGATTCTCCCTGTTGCGGCGGATTTGCGCTGCCTTCTTGCTTTTCTCCTTCATTACGACTTCCTGCGGGCCGGACGTACTAGGGACAGAATTACCGTTTAGAGGATAGTGATTGTGCGAGCTGAGGTCTAGAGTATCTGAAGAGGAATTGTTGTCTGAAACAGAAAAATATCACGGTAACGTTACAATTATAAAATACGAAATTTAAGTAAGCGTTGAGAAAGAAAGAAACGAAGGAATTCGTCAAGCCAAGAGTTTTAAGAGTTCGTAAAATTAGAAGGGAAGGCAACGTACGTAAACAATATGCAGGAATGAAAAAGAAATGGCGATGCTGTAGGAAAGAGTTCACGGACGTAACGTTGCTAATATCACGATCGACGTCGTCGAACAACGATACAGCACCGAATGCCATAACGACGCCGAAGCTGCTCGTTATGAGAACCGAAAGCAAAAGGGAGCAAACCGTCATTAAAACGCCGGCAAGAGAGCAATCTAACGACGTAGCTACCCATCTACCGAGACTTCTCACGAATGGAAATTTGCTTGAATAATGCATTTTTTTCCTGCTCCGTCGTTTCAGTCACCAATTCCGAGACTCGATCTCAACATCTTCCCTGTAAAGTGTATAAGAATATACGCCGACTACGGGAAATTTCACTGCATACAGATGCCTCGTATCTTTCTTTCGCATTTATTTCTACGCAGAGAATCTTCGTTCTACGATTATTTCTCAGTGATTATTTCGTAAGAAGGATTTCTATAAAGAATAATAGGACGAAGAAATGTGTAAAAGTAGTTTAGTAGCAGAGTAAAAGCGTTTTGTATCTAGCGAGAGAACTCGACGAAACGAATTCAGATATTCTCGGTTTTAATTAGTTTCACTCGTAAAACGACGGAGAGAAAGGAAAATAAAGAATGTGCAGACTCGAGGAGACTAGAGGTACGTATTAACGTAGTACCTAGAAGTACCACAGAGGAGTTAACACGCATAACAGCGTAGAAATGAATCGGTCGTACTTGTCCCTGTATTCTTAGAATCAACGGTTAAAAAACATTCATTCCCTATAGGTACAAAGAGCATCGTAAAGTTTTCTTCTTTGTCGTGATTGTGGAACGAATAGGTTCATGAACGTGTAAGTTTAAAGAGCCTGAATGGACCGAGCTTAAGAACAATAATTGGAACTAGCAAGTACGACGCTACACGACGCACTGAGAAATTAACGACGAGTAGATACGTCTGGAAATAATTTCATTATCGAAACAGATTGATAAAACAAATTCTATTTTTCTCTTTTTTTTTTTTTTCACGTTGTACGTCCTCGCGGAAGGATCAGAACGATCTCTAACTAGCTGGAACAGACGTTGAAAGAGTTATTTGGACGAAAAGTAGATCGACGACAATTTTCAAACTGACATGTTTTGGAACAAACTTCGATATCCTTTCGAGATTGTTTCCCTCTCCAACTACCGATATAAGGATCGCTCTTTAAAATAACACGACGACCATGACACTCGCCGATAGGCGCTATCTTCTATGTTCGCATTGAACGCGCGCAACTCGATCAAATACGTTTATTAACATTAACACTTACATAGGTATTCGTTCGTGACACTTGGACACTTGAAAGATTCCGCGTGCTCCTCGTAACATCGAGTTGACCACGTGTCCTGGACAACTCGGACGGTTTTCACAAAACTCTCGGCTATATCATCGAATTTGTTCCAACATTTTCTTTCGATCGCATACACACGTGCACGTACACACACGCACACACATACACACACACACATATAATAATTAATACGCATTAATACGCATTAATACGCAGCTTGGTCTGAACGAGAACAAAAATAAAGAAAAAAGATTCAAAGATAAAACGGAGGGAGAATGCTCTGAAATTTGGAAATTTCGATTCCTATCGCGACCTTGAAAATGCATATGGATGGAATGATTCTCGACAAGGGATACACGCACCACAACTGACGTCCTTTGCACTGAAATTGTGACTAGCGTACAAAGTTGTGGAAACCTCGTGTCGTGTTTCGTCTTTTTCTCTTTCTCTCCATCGGCGTATCTCTCCTCCTATTGCTGTTCTTTCGCTTTCATCTCATCCCCGACGCTGTTCCTCGATGGGGTAGGTAAGCCGTAAGGTACCACCCTTATTTTAAGCTCCACCCTTGGAGCAGGGTCAGCCGAAAGACCCCTCTGTACACGCACGTGAAAACTTCGCTGTCTGTGTTCACCGTTGTAGGCGAGAGAGACGAGACAGAAAGACGAAACGAGATGGGAGTAGACTAGCTAGAGAGGGAAGAGAGAGAGGAACGGAAGGGCGGACAAGAGAAAAACAGCAGAGATTGTCGGAGAAAGCCCAAGTAGTCCGTGCTGGACCGTCATATATATCGAGATGACGGGTGGCAAAATCGAAAGCAAAGACGACTGCTGGTGGCCGTACTGTTCCATTGTCGGCGTTCTCACTGCAAGACACCCGCGTAGCTAGCCTCGAACTCTGTTCACAATTACTCGTGAATCTCGAGAAAAAAATGGCCCAAGTTCGAGCTATTGAAACATTACAAGGATGATCGCTGGAACTACCGTTCCGATTGGCGAACAGAATTTATTATCTGTCCGTTAATTAATTATCAGCGTAGACACTTTCTAATTTCGTCAAAATGTGCTTTGCAACATTTTGTATAAAAACGATGGAAATTTTGCGATAAAACGTAGAATATAGTTGGCTAAGAGGAACGAGCCGTTTGCCAGTTGACTCAGCGTTGAGACGAACAATAGCGAGAATAGAATTTTCTGGAACGATATTCGGGAAGAGTTCGCAGCCCGATGACGAAGCTTGAGACGCGACTATCTCGTCGCATGTGCGAATTCTTCCGGTGCAAAAACCCCAAAAAGACTGTGACAGGTTAGAACCTCATTTTATGACTGGGCCATATAATCACCTTGCTATGTACCTTTTTGCCAATGGCAAAGTACATTTCGAAATAGGAAACATGTGTCGCTAAAATGTTCCGCATAAAAGAAAGAACCTGCCGTTACCGGAACACAATGTTCACGGCCTTAGGGAACACGTTTCTCGTCTCCTGGTGTTACCCTCGCAAGCTTACTTTGGCATTCTCTGTTAAATACTTTCTATACGCTTTGGCTCGGGTCGACAGGTATAAAACATTTAATACGAAACATGTGTTTCTTCTTCGCCTCCTGTCGTCATTCTCGCACCTTTCCGGGACTAAGACCAGACTATAACGGTTCGAAACAGAGAAGCTAAGGTGGCTGGTAGTTTATTTGCGAACCGTCGTACCAATGAATACCCGCGGTACACCTTAGCTACACTTAGGTGCAACTCCTAGCTGCATCTTAGCTTGGTCAGGATTGTTCGGGGAAACGTGTCACTCGAGGTCATCGATTCATAAATATTGATTTTTTCAAGGGATAAAGTGACTTTTGGAATGTTCGTTTTACGGAGAGAAATATTTTTCTTGGATATCCTATTTTTTATATTTATGAAGTGGTTAGCAGAAATTTTGTCCGGCCGGGACAAGAAAAATATTTCGTTCTACAGGAGATACGATCGATGTAAACAATAAATAGTCCAGTTAATATATTTACCTGATATACGTATAATGTTTCAATGTATATAATGATATTTAATACATACATGTATGTAATAATATTTCTATTCGGCGATGGTCGAATACGGTGTTCGATTTAAAGCTTTCTCTACTAATGGATTACAATCGGCGGTGGAGTGTCTAGAAAATTTCTAAACTGTTGCCGTTCGTTGAACACGTTATACATCAATAAGGAAAGGAACAGTCACGTCGATTAAAATCAGTCGTACTTGCACGAAGAATTCGTAAAATATTTACGAACAAGCAACATCGTTGAAGAAATGAAACCAAACACGCGTACGCATTCTCTTCCGCGTTTCGTAACGCGGGTCGTTTTTAAACAAACGAATTTCGAACGCTCTCTGACAAAACAAGACAGCAGCGATATTCCCTCTCCCTGATCGATCCTCGATATCGTTTAAAAATCCCGCTTTCCCGTACGTTTCGACAATCTGAATATCTTTCTCTCCCCTCGTACTTACGAATTCCAGAATCTCCGATTCATCCAATGACAAGTGTATTATCTTGCCAAACGTCTTTACGAGCATTTCCCAAAATCAGGAATTTTCAAAGAAATATCACGGCGTAGGATCTGAGGAGACAAGAATGTCTGGATCGTGACACCTGAATGCGGCATGGTCGACCATTAGAATTAATGAATTCCACGGCCCTTTGAGCAAACCCTTGGTAAACTCAACAAATCGATTCGGTTTCGTTTTGGAGCGTATCCAACGGTGCGATACTAGGTCAAACCGTGAATTGCCATCGTCGAACGATTACGGTGGTACACGTAGAAAAGTCGTATAGAAACGGGGGGCACAGGGAACACAGTCCTCGTCGTTCGTGACCGTCTCAATGCATTGTCGAGGGTGCGCGAGCCTGCAACTCCGCAACGGCTTAACATTGGCTCACCTACATTCTCGTTGTCGGATACAACGCATAACCATCCCCTGCGCTCCTTTCCCTGGCTGTTACACCCCCGCCGTACATCCTGTTACGTCCTAAGAACGCCCTCGTGTTGGACAAAAAGACAAGGGGGCTGGTACGTGCGCGATTCATCATCCCCCTTTGGTCACGACAGAAAATCCATTCACCGATCGCACGGCACAACGGACCGGGATGTGCTTGCGCATTTTAACAATCCGAAATAAGGTTGACTGGTCGACGCGGTTGGTCTAGGTCGTAGACAAGACTTGATTTGTTGGTGGGACGAATTTGAACTTCATTTCCAGGGAATTTTTGTCATTTTTGGGCACTGAACGAATCTCAGGATCGAAGATGCAAGTGCAGTAAATCGAAAACGAACGATCGACGAAAGTAAGTGAGATAAGAGTAGAAGAGGAACCATTAAGGACACGGTATTTTATATACAAATTCTTTAATATCGGATGAAATGGCGATCGTTATGAAAATAGAAAAAATTGTACAACCATTCTGAATATCCTTCCGAAGAATTTACGCTAACGCATAAGAAAAGTTAACGTAAAGGCCAAGTTCGTCGCGATTGAATTTCGTTCCCCTGTTTGGCAGGACCGTACGATGATGTAACTCGATCGTGGCTTAAATTAAATATTAGCATACAGCGTGTTCCAGCATAAACCACGATATTTACGTTAACCATAGGTACGATACGAACGATAGCGAGTATGGACCTATTCCATTAAAAGAACGAACACAATTGGCCACGTTTCACCCCAATGTGATTCTTCTTGGCGCCATACGACAAGTCCGCTTTATCCTCGGCCGTACATCTCAGAGATTCCATTTTATCCTCCAAGGACATACCTCCGTCGGATGAAAATATCCGAATCCGAAATTTGTATCTTCTTCCTGTATTAAAAGTGTTGCGTGTAATTTTATCATCGAATATTCTCTACGAAACCGTTGGAATATTTGATATTCGATTGTCGTTGTATTTACCGAAACATTTCAGAAAATGTTCAAGGGAAAACGCGTAAAATTTACGCGCATTCACCGGATGGGAACATCCGGCGTGCGTTACGTTTCTGTCGCATCCATCGGTGAAAACTCGGAATTGACGGAATAATCGACAATTTATTCTCATTGAGGGATGCACGCATTCCGACGCTTTCATAGAGCGCGCGTATTTGCGGCGCGCGAACAACCGTGCCATTTTCTCGCTTGCACACACGGCTCGTGTGTGCTCGATCATGGAAGACACGGCGGTATTACGGATACGAAAATAACGTCGACACGGCACGCGTGTAAATCTCAACAAATATTATCTTTGTCACTATTCCCACGCGCACACGGATCTTGCATATTTGCTCAAAAACTATAGGGTACACTCGATATTAATCCTCGGTTCTCGAACGACGCCTGTTTCCTCTCTGATATCGCTCCGAAGACGTACAAGCTGCACAGTTTATCTCGTCTACACCTTATCGGACATTTTGGTCAAATATCGGAATTAACGAGATCGTTGCGAATCTGGCGAACATTCGAACGTTCGATTGTACCGATTCGGTCAAAATGTTCGTAGGCTGGTCATTGTACGACGATGAGTCTGCGAATGCGCGCATAAATATGCAACAAAGGACACTGCGAATATTTACGTAACTTTATGTTATAACGAATACAACTAGGAAAATTGAATCTAAATAGATTTCTATTTTTTACAAATAGACTGCGAGTGTTTGTACGTTCGCAGGAAATATTCATGCGCTTAAAGGATCAATAAGGAACGAAGAATGTACGTGGCATGTGAAAATATATAAAATATCCAAAGTATCATACTGTGTAAAACAAGCGATCGTATTTTTTTTTAGCGATGTTCGTAAGAATATGAATTTATATAAAACGAGTGTGTCGAGTTATAATAAATATCTTACTCTGGATATTTTCTAGGTGTGTTTCTACCTGTCAGATGCGTCCGGTATATTTTCGAACGTTTACGTTTCTCGTAAATGCCTGAACATCGACGATCTACTGACAACCAAACAACTCAATCCACGATCCTTCTAACTTAACTATACATCATATTTTCGCATCATCGTGGAATTTTTTAAATACTCCTTATAATCACGCGAACTTGACGTTTCCAACCGAAGCAAACTAAATAGCCGTTCGATTTCTTTGTGATATCTTCTCTCTTCCCCTCTGAAGCACCAACACGTGTTCTAACGATCAAAGTACCTTCTGCTTGAGTTGCATGAACTCCTTCCACGTGGAGTCTTCGCTACTTGGAACCGCGGCGCGTTTAAATTGCGCTACGAGCCATGTTTCTCTTCCATTTTGCTGACCACGTAGAATCACGAGGACCGGTCTACGCTTCGCTGGCTGACATATCTGCGTTCTTACGTAGCTACCGTTTGATACGTAGACGGTACAACACGTGGCCCCGTCCAGCATAACTCCACGGTCTCCACTACTTACTCCATTTACTTACAATGTTGTTCGTGGACCCAACAAACAACAGCCAGTCGAGAAACGTATAAAGACGGTAATCTTACACCTTTCCTCCCCCGTTCCACGCTTACTCCTCGAATCGTGCACCTCGGATTTCTCTACGTCTTTCAGCCAACGTTGATACACACCGAGCGACAAGCTGGCTGATCTCATTGCGTTGGCCGAGCGTTTATTTAAAAGAAACATGCTACCAATTCCTCGCTATGAAGCGTGTACATTCGTTGCATTCTTTTGCAAGAATTTTCTTCTCGTTCTGTCTTTTGGAAGAATTCCAAAGGAAGCTTCGCTCGTTTGTGAGATTTTTGCGCGATTCTTCCGCTGGTTATCTCAAATGCTATATGCCAATGCAGTGACGATGCAGTGTCAGTGCATGTAGGTAACTCTTTGTCGGAAAGTGATATCTTCTGCGTGTGAGGACAAAGGCGGCTAAGGTAGCTACGGAATTATCGCATTCGTTATAGCATCCACCTGGTAATTAATTAGATTATATCAAATCGCGTATCGATCGGCAGTACCTTTGTGCGTCTAGGAAGATTCGATACTGCGAAAACAAAGTATAGAACCTGATAAAAAAACACCTCGTTAGAGGATAAGGATAGGCGCAAATACGTTTTGCAGCCATTTTATGTGCACGTGCGTACGCAGAACGAAAGCGAAAGCGCGATCCACAGTGTCGCGATTGGCGACGCTGCTTCGAGTTAACTGGCGACAGGATGAGCCAATAAAGGATAAACGAATTTTGGAGTATTCCGAGGTTGAGGATGTTAAAAGTGTTAAAAGCGCTGATGGATCAGCAGCACCGGCCACCCACGAATTCGACACCATGTTTAGACGCCAGAGTCGCGATGCTGAAACGTGAGAGGTAAGTGTATAGGCCTGTAAACTCGTGCCAGGCAAAGATCGTATCGTTAAGATGTCGCATGCGGTAGATGGAAGTCGTAGACGGCTGCCGAATTTGTTCTACTTTCTCGGAACTCTTTGGGAACTGTCGTGCTCCCGGAGGTACGTCGCGCGCTTCAACGAAGCGCGCCGCTTTCAGATAGAAATTCAGAAACGGATTGAAGCCTCGGCTATCGTCTCCGTGGATCGCTAATTGTAGGGGCGAAGCAAAACGGGGATATTTTATTCGACTGACAACGACACGTACGAGTAACAATTAGAGTAACGACAATCTGCTCCCTCGTGGACGAGGGAAAAAGGAAATACCTAACAACCCCTCGGGACGAAGAGGAAACGTCGCGCGCGTCAGAAAGCCTCCCTCGTACGTAACTACCCGCGTAAACCACGGAACAACGACGTGTGTGCGTGCACAGAAGCGAAACGTTTGCGCGAGATCGTGCGCGTACGTACCTTAGTCGCAACGACGATATAGTTCACGGAGTGCTTTCGGAGAAAAAGACGCGGGAGAATGAGGGATGAACATACGGAGGAGAAAGGCTGGCTAGTAGAGAAGTCGCCCTCTCATTCACGTTGTTAGTTGGTACCTCGTTGAGAAGATGGAGAGGGTAGAAACGATGGAACTACATCGGAGAAAGAGAGAGAGACTCGCACCCCGGCGGTCTCGAATGGGCGAGGCCCCCAAGCTTTTCATCCGCGAACAGCCCGCCCTTAAACAGCCCTAAACTAAGTCACTTCAGTCCTGACGTTAAGTGTGACTGATCGTCCAGGCATGCCTCTAAAATGGCCACCCAACGTACACCGTGTCATCCCCGGTACCGATCACGAACCGGTAGGAACCACATCGTCAGGAACCAGTCGTCCCTATACGTACATCGACAATTGTTATCTCAGACAGTGAAAGCAAAAGCGAACTAATTTACGATACTCGACGGAAACCGAGTAATTCGTTGTATAGCTTTGAACGTGGCCGGAAAATATTCCAGCGCAACGATTAAAATTATGCTTTTAATAGAGAAAGATTGTTTCTTCGACATAATAAACGTGGTAGAAACTTGTTGGAGGTAAAAGGGTGACTGCTGTCGATGCATCGGCGGTGTTCATTTATTATTTTGATCTGAGAGGTGTTTCACGCGACGATAACGAGCAAGGCCATCGCGCAATTCCAAGTTCGATGGTGTTTTTCGAGTATCTTCTCTTTGTAAACGATTTGTACGCGACGCGAGCATGGTCACCGTTATCTCGGTCGACGGCGATAATTCCGTGCAAAAATGGATAATTGGTGTCGCCAGTGTTTTCCACTTGGACACGTACACTGCGTTGAATGACGCCACACTCTACAAAGTATAACATCCTACATACGTCGCTTGCATAGGACGCATCGTTGCGACGAGCGTATGCAAGGAAAAATATTCTCCAATTACGCCTGACGGTTTTGCTCACCGAGGAAATCTATGGAAATTTACCGTATTCGGTTACGACTTCATCTTACGTCTTCCTGTCAAAACTTCACCGACGCATTTCAATTTCATAATACGAAAGACACGCGAGAGAGAAGGCGCGTCAGCTTGGAAAAATCTCCAAGGCACTTTTACGCGACCTTAATTAAAGGAATAATTTCCAAAGTTCTTGAAGATCGTGAGAGGGGTCGTTAAATAGGATGTTGTTTAAAACCATACGATCCCTAGCACCAACATTAACATACCATTATTCTACACTTTGGCTCGCGGCCAAGCAATTCCACTTCCTCGCTGTTTGATTGACGTCACGATTTTCATAGATAATTCTCGCGTTTCCCATTTTCTCCCAGCTAAAAAAATACCGAAATTTCCTTTTACCTCGAATCATCATTGAAAATTCTTTCAACGCTTCCTCCTTTTCGTATCCTAACTGTGTTAATTATATTTTGAATACAATGATATATTATAATTAACAATTAACAATTGGAAGGATTCGATTATAGAAGCGTTTGAAGAACTGCTGAATAAACTATAGCGCGTCACGTCTAAATCAAAGGAAGGGAAAGGACAACGCCAACGATTTCCGCGGTCCGTTGAAATCCCCGATTTTCACCCTGACGCGCGGAAGAATTATGATATAGACAACGATATAAATTGAGTACACAAATCAAAGAAGAAGAAGTCGAGGAGATCAGTGTTCACTACAAATATTTGTAAAGCAGCGTCTAGACCCTGGACAGTCTTAGATAAATCACTAGCGACGCATTCGTCGTCTTTCGTTTCTTCCGTTCTAAAAAATATGAACGTGAATATCGAAAAATGTTCATTAAACTCGCGTTTATTAATTATACGTAATGAGTTGCATAGAATAGATGGATAAACGATTCAAATTTTACAAGTATCTGTTCCTTCAAACGATCTAGTGCTATGTTTCGATGAAACGAATTCTCGTCGTGTACCTCAAAAAAAAAAAGAAAAGAAAGAAAGAAAGGAAAAGAAGAAAAAGAGAGAGAGGGAGAGAAAAAACGCTGCAAATATCAGTGACATGTTGCAACGCAATAATTTCGTTGAAATATTGCCACTTTGATGATTGGACTGTGCTCGACATCCAGCCGTTCGTAAACCTAAAGGGAATAAACGCTTCACGCATTCCTGATGCGTCTCACAGTCTTTACGGCTTATTATCACCTCCTCGTTTTTGCACTCTCACCCCGAGGTATACATCAGCGCTCGGAGGTGGTGCGCGTCAAAGGAAAACGGGTCGTATATTTGCAGTGTTTCTGCGAATCCACGAGGCCACTTTCAAAGAAAGTATAACAATTGACTAGCGAATTTCTTCGTTTCCTGGTACACCTTGAAGAGTATCACGCGGCATACAATGTTCCGAATGACATTCGAAGTTACTACGTACTTTGTTTCCTATTGTTAATCGACTATCGCACGATCGTGCTTGCGAATAACATCGATCGATGAATACTATCCATTCTTTCCTGTATCCCCTTCTTCGATTAGAATCGAAGGGCTCGCAGCGATAAGAAGACACGGTGCAATGTTTAAATTGTTAAGTTAAATCAAAGATGCGAAAGTTCATCGGTACGAATATCGTTCGATTATAAATTTGATTACTTGGAAGTGGAACGTGTCTGTTTACCAGCGCAACCCCACCAATCGGTATTTTTCATTTCATTGTCGTTCTTCTTGGTTTTCTTTCTCGGTTTACGGATACTTTAGTAACAGACTTTCTGTGTATTTTGAGGAGGCGAATGCTTTGTTTTGTAACGAAATGTAAGATGGAACACACAGGCAATAGGTTCCGACGAAGCAGGAGTTCCTCGGCTCCGTGTTTCGTTGCTTTTGCCATTCGATTCGGCTGTAAACGCCACGACTCGTCTCGCGGTCCGTGACGCTTTCGCTGTAGAGAAGAGAGGCAGTGAAAGAAAGCGAGTTGGCCTTCTGCTAAACCACGGTTTGCCTTATATTCTGCTATGAAAAATCGCTGCCACGGAGAATCGCGAATCACACGTGTGAAAATCGACGACTCAGCGAAATATAAAAGAGGAGACTCATTTCATCGGACGATTAATCGCGCGTTTAATTTATTCCGCTTTTAAAGCCGGGCTTTACACGTTTATTTATACATAATACATGTAACGATTGCAAAATATCGTCGGTAGGATCGACGGACGAGGTGCCAGAAATTCTCCATTGCACGCGCGTGACCGAAAAAAGGTTATTTAATCGCGCGATACAGATATTTATCGGGCGATGGAATTAATTGACGAAGCTGGGATGCGACCGGACATTCACGCGTGAGAAACGGACTGTCGATCAAAACACGTAGAAACGAAAAGGACGAGAAATAAACGTGGGAGGAAGAACAAATCGGTGTTCGGTTAAGTACCAACGGTGTAACCTTGGACGCCGCTACGATAACAAGGATGTCTGTTATGCTGACGAGGCATCTTGTAGCATAATCAGACTTGCATATATCATAAGCATCAACTACAGGCGCAATAAAAATATGCATGTGAGTGCAACGACAACGGGACAGCTACGGTACATCGAGAACTATCTTGAAGGTTATCAACGATCATCGTGAAATCATTAAACTCTAGTTTCTTCCACGTGAAGCATTTTTCGCGTACAGAGGACGTCGAATAGAGAAAACGACGCGGCGAAATTCTCCGCTCTTTGTCGTGGTATAATTGATAACATTTTTTAACGATTGAGTCATCGGTATAATGGAACTCTCGACAAAAGGAATCGCGGAGTAAAAAGTAAAAAAATCTTAATGGAGAAATCCTGAAAGGACGAGAGTATCTGTTTAAATCGTCAAAAATAATTTATAACGCGCAAGAAAAATTATTTCTACCTGCTTTCTTGATCAGTATCAATAAGGAATGGAAGAGAAATAACGTGAAGTTAATTTAGTTGGTCGTAATGTCGGCGTTGTCGCCGTTGCGAATTAAGAACTGGGCCCAGGACCCAGTCGATGACAAAAGGCAACGCAGAGCCTGACGAAATTCTCGAATCTCACGTGGTCGTACGCCATAAGCCACGATGGGGGTTGCCTGCCGTGACGACCCGCGACACACGTTGCTCTTTTTTTACTATTCGCCACGTTCCCTCGGCCCTCAGATCCGTGGCCGCTTTTATTTAACGATTTCTCTCCCGTTTCACTAAGCCAACCCGATACACGGACGAACTTCGACCGAACGGCCTAGCAATTTAGCAGGATTATTGGAAGTCGTAGCTCGAGAAACGGAAGAACGCGACTGTTAGCAGGAAAAGAGAAAAATTGCCTGCGAATCGTTTCCTTTCGTCGGCAAAAGTTTCTTTGCGAGGGGGGAGGAAAAAAACGAAAACCAATCGAATCTCGATAAAACGCGATTATTACTTCTATGAACGATATTATAGATACCGTGGATATTCGTGAAAATTTGTATTTTTATGTAAGTCGGAAGAACGGAAGTTTAGATGGAAAATCGTCTTAATATTTTTCCGTAATATTTCGTATCGTGTGCATTCTGTGCATCTTCGAATCTTCCACGAATACGCGCGATCTACGGTGCAGTAATAACTTTGACGAACGTTATGCACATAGTACAAGGATACAATTGCAAAGTCGATTTAGAGTTGGGATAAATACTCACTCTTCATATTGTATTCAAGATTATCCAAATGCCGACTTACTCAAACGCGAATGATACGTGGCACATCGATCGTACTGACAAAGAGAGGCACGAAACTTTCCCGAAGATAATAACGATTCAGTATCATTTCTTCAACTCGGTGAGTCGGGTCAGAGGACAAGAGACGGCGGAACTTAAAGTCGTCGTAAGCAAAACTAAACTTCGAGCTTGACTCAGGATCCCGATGTTACATATCTCCCCACCACGGGGGCACCATTTTAGTCATGTGGGAATTACATGCACGAGAATGGTTACAGATTTCACGTAAAGGAAGCTATCTCTCTCTCTCTCTCTCTCTCTCTCTCTCTCTCTCTCTCTCTCTCTCTCTCTATCCCCTCCTCCTTTCTATCCTCGTCATTTTGTATCTCAAGGAAAAATGATGTTGCCGAGGACTACGTCACCCCTTTATGTGTCAAAGACTGTCAATTGCATTATTTATATGCCGTTTGTCGAAGAAACGAATTTTTTCTTCATTTCGCGCGTTTCTTTTTTTGCCTCGCAATATTTCGCTCAAACAATCACGATCGTTCGTAGCGATCATTTTTCCTCGTAGTCATCGATCGTCGTAACTTCATTGCACGATTGTATCGAACGTATTTCCACTTCGTTACTATGAAACAATCGCTATCAACAGCAAAAATGAAAAAAAAAAAAAAAAAAAAAAATAGAGACAAGCGAATAAAACCTGTTAAAAGGTACAATTACGAGATGAATAATTGCACGAATAGAGGAGACGGAAAAATACGGATGAACGGTGGTCGTCGACTAGTCGCGTGAAATTTATTTACTTGTTGCGCTATAAACGAGCGCGATAATGCGTGTACCGGCGATCTCGCGCCATTTAGAGGATGCAACGTCGTAAATCTTGATCGGACAAGCACCGACCGCGGTAGGAGGTCTCAGGGAAGTATCGGATGTCGTGTTTCTACACATGTCGAAACGCTTAAGTCGTTTTCACCTATCCGCCCGCTAAAACGAACATGTAACAGCTGGACAGTTTTGCGGCTTCTCTGATCCTGAGCGAGATCCCTCCGGAAAATGATCGCGATCACTTTTCTTACGTTCACGCCTTCGTTTCCTCTTCAAACAACGAGAAAATCGAGACAAATACGAGGGAACGACTTCCTAATCGTTAATTCTGTTATAATTCTCGAATCCTTCGTGCCTCGACTCGTTCTAACCGGGAAACGAATTTGCAATGTTTTAGGAAAATCTTTGATATAAAATTGAAATCAGACTCCATTGCTCCTATTCCTTACAAACGTAAAAACGTATCTCAATGATGGTAAAGGTACGACAGGCTGGAAGCAATAGAGTTAAAATTCGAGTAATTAATAATTGCCGACGTAATAAAATAAAAGCTCAAATACGTCGATAAAATTTTCACGTATTTTTGTTCCGGGGCTCGTAAAATTTGTCGATCGAATTACCATAGACGATGCGACGCTTGAAAGCGAATGAAACAGAGAATAGCTTTGTATCACGAAGCGCGAGAACTCGAATGTAAATGACGTCTACGATACGCGCGGTCATTAACGAAGAAGTTTTTCTTCAGAAATAGAGAGCGCAGAGAGAAAAGGAAGGAAAAAGTAGGAGGCATAAAAATTCGTCGACAACGCTGTGACGTCGGGCAACCCGTGCACGGGGGGTGATTCGTGTAGGAACGCGATTTTATGGGCCTCTGTATATTTGCTCTCTCGGTCTCGGGCGTTGAACGGCCAAGCCGTGATTTAACGACGTCGACAAATTTGATTTGTTTCCGATAGCAGGGACGGGAACGCGACAGACTAAATAAATTTTTGGCGCGAGTCTAATTTTAGAACCGTTGCATCGAGTAAATGGAAAGGTTGCAGGAGAAATAGAAACTGAATGTTTCTTTATTGTTGGTAGCAACGAAGAAAGTCGCCTAAGAGAAGTTACCATTGCTGCCATTGCCGTTTTTAAATTTCTACGAATTTGAATTTGCAAAATGTGATTATTCCGGGACTATTGTGTCGCGAAGCTGAGAGTTGGAATTGCCTAAGTGATGTTTACGCACGTGCCAGGATGTTGCATGCTGTACACTCGTGCGGACTTTACAATCTTACTATTATTAGTTGCTGAAAACGTTTCAATTTCAAAGTATGTAACAGCGTTAATCGACGATCTACATTTAAGACGTCGTTCTAGCGAGAAGTGCGTCTCTGCCAGCAGCAAATAAACGATCCGTTCTATATCTAACTCGATCCTTTATTATTTTTCCGATAAAGATTCCGGGGAGTACGGAGTTTAGAATACCTTGGATTCTCAGAAACTCGTACGAATAACGCCTCCGTCGTGTATCCTGAAATAATTTCAACAAAATAAAAGAGAAACAAACATCAAAATATCTCCAATATCAATCTCTCGCTCTTTCTCTTATTTGGATCAACCGAACCAGTTCAAGTTTCAGAATCTATTCTAAAACAACCGTGTGAGGAAGGAATGAAAAAAAGGGGCGCTCCTAAAGTGTTTCGCTGTAATACAAATACAGATCTACGTATTATGAATGATACATAGTTCCAAAAAAAAAAAAAATAAAAAAAAATTTTTTCAAAATACGCAGTTGATGTTTGGAGGAGGAAAAAGAAGGAGAAATAAGTGCAGCGACGGGTTGTGCAGCAAGATTTACGCGACAGCTGCGCGGACGCATAAGTTTTCTCCGTTTCGTGGGCTACGGAAGGGTACCGAGCAGGACACGGAAAAGGATCACGTTCGAGAACCGGACATTTTCCTTACAAATGACTCTAGGAAACGACACGCCCCTTGTCGTAACGGCACGTAACACGCGTTCCTATTTACTTTAGCAGCGTTTTGGACGCGTCGAAAACGGGGACGCATTTCGTCGCACCTATGACACGCACTGGTTATCTTGAAATAGGGCGCTGGGTTCATCCGTCTTGAGGTATCTTCGAGAACTCGATTTCCACCCCTTTCCCTTTCCTCCGGCAAATGTTTTCGAAACGAGGCACTTAAGTGATTAGAACGAACGTCGAACAAGCGTGAAAACTGACACGCGCGCCTGTTACGCGTTAATTTATCGCGTGCGTATCGCGTTCTCGATTCATCGATAGGGAACAAACACGGTGAAACTGTTCGAAGGGTTTTTAATTCGTGCAATTTCCACTCGGAATAGAAAATATTATGCGATCCGTAAGAAAAACAACGCTGATCCGATTTTCCCACTTTTTAGACGACAGAGCACTGTAATAATAGCAATAGTAAATAGTCTCGTCATAATTTAATTAGACGCGTTTACAATTATTATATGATACGACGAACGTTTCGTTCAAGAAAATCGAAATACATTGGACAGGTATAAAAAGATGCTTCGACGACGGCCGCTTTTGTCACGACGCATCGACGATTATGGAAATGCTAGTTTCTCAAGGAAATTATCGAGAAAGGGGTGTAATATTGATTTTTGAATCTCTCGTGAGACATGCGGGTACCGTAACGTAATATGTATTGGGATACGTTCGACGGATATAGACGAACAATTTGCCAGCATCCGAACTACCGAGTCAAATTACACCTGTGCGCGTGTAAATCGTTACGTTTTGATCAAGATGTTACAACGCAAGCATAGATCCGTTTGATCGGATACGATCGACGTGACTGTTATTTTACGATTTCATTTTTCCTACTGCCTTTTCGGCAATTCCCTAACCCTTTTTCGCACGTTCCTCCTTTGATAGATGCTTATCGAAGTATTGGAACAGAATCGTTTACACGGCCAAATTGAAATATTGTAAAATCGCTTGAATTTTCACAGCGAACTCGAGAAACCTCGAATTTGATTTTCAATTTGGAAATTTTGATTTCCGTGTTGAACTCACATTTAAATCTGGACTTTGTTCGATTCCACAGCGTTGCGAGTTCCAAACAAATATACACATTTCCTTCTTCCACGATATTTATAAATTATATCTCGTACTTACCTTCCAACTATTTATCAAATCAAATACGACAGTACAGTAAACGCGATAAATTTTACTTACCTTCGAATAAACCCATACTCTCACCGGTGTTTTACCGGGGAAAGAGTCAATTAGTCACCCTCGGTGCGAAAGTGATTTTGGCAGCGGGGACGTCTCAAAGAGCGAACACTTTGATCAAGCCGTCGGCACTTGACGCACTTCGGTCGTTCGCGGAATTCCATCGAATATTATTGTTAATCTCTTTGTGTATCGACTAATTCTACCGATTACATCGTTACTTTATCAATCCTTACTTTACACCATTGTTAACCGTCCCATCTTACGAACGTTTAAGAGCAAAGTTCTTACAAAATGTTGGTAAAAATATTTTTCCACGTATACTGTAACAAAATGGATAGATATTTCACAGTCTTTCGCACTTAACGTTCCCCGTGTTTGGTTCGTGTTAGATTCCTAAGTCTTGAGAAAAATTACTTTTCACTTCCTCTCACGCACATCATCCGACGGAACTTCGATGAACGCAACTGGAGACCCTCGCTTTCGATTGTAATGCATCGAGGACGTGTCACTCTTTAACGATACTTGTTACATATGTATTAATCAATCTGAAATAACGACCATTGTGTATAGCACTTACGTGTTGGAATAACGCGAGAACTATAAATATTTAATAGTTGGAACATTACATGTTATATATTTCGATATCTTTAAGTTATGATTTTATCGGTAATTAATTTCTAGGTATAGGTCTTCGTCGTTCTCAACGTATTTGGTCCAAATTTAATTCAGTGGCAATTTTAAACGGTTTAAATTGATAATTTAGAAAATTCTTCGTTTCTCTTTTAAATCGAAACTTGTTTTAAACACGCGCGCTCGCTTTGAGAAAAAGGTATGTGCTGGCTGGCTGACGGTCGACGATCGAAAATGCGCGCGCTAGCCCTCTGGAAGCGGGAGTGCCCTCAAAGATGGCGCGACATCTTTTTTATCCGGGGGATGCACCTCGCGGGATCAATTCATTGGGCCGTGACTACGCGTGTGTACTATTAAAACAGTGCCGTACGCATTTAGGTATACAACTGGATGCACGGTGCACGCTGGACTCCCCACCGTACCGTGGACCAGCGTTCCTCCAACTTGCTACCCTTTCTTCCATCTTTCTCTCTCTGTTCGCGCCTCCCTTTCTATCCCTCTTTTCGTCTCACTCTCGTCGTCTCCTCTCTCTTTCTCTTTGTTTCTCCGACTCCCTCTATCGTTCTGGATTCTGCAAAAGCTTCCGTCGTACCAACGCAGCCGCATAACCTCACGAGTTGCGCTTGTGGCGATGATTTCTAACGTAGGCGGTACTTAAGCCCCAGTTTCATCCCATCGTGACCCGATAAAGGCTTTCATCGGGATAACGCAGCAATTATACGACGTTGTTCGCGTAGATTTCTATTCGGAAATTATTCATATTAATCGTGAATAATTGTATTTCTAGCTTTTTTTCGATCGATCGTACCTTCAGGTTGAAAAATATGAGGTTTTTACGGATTGTATCGGCGTTTTGCAGTCAGAAAGTTGAATAGAGGGTAGTTGAGAACCACTGAACTATGTATTACACCAAGCATTGTTATACGTCTAGATAACGCCTCCCGTTCTGATTGGTCGGTTGGGTGGTACCACATGCCACGCCTAGTGTCGACTCTATGTAAGTAACTATCCCCACCATAATTTTACTAGCACAGACATACATACCAACCGTATCCGTTCTCTTCTTCTCGTTCTGTTTCATATGTATAATATGTCTCCAGCGTTGCTTCCGTTGCCGCCTCTCTTTGTCAACGGTCCTTTCCTCTTGTGTTTCTCTTTTTATTATTCCTGTTCACCGCAGCAACTGGCTAGGTTATACGAATGCCTTATATATATATATAAGTGCGGCTGTGTTCGCTGGTTTGTGTAAAGGTGTGTATTTATTTACACTTCTTTTCGCTACCAACGGGCGCAGGGGTAAGTTTCCGCTGTTCTCCATATAAATTCTTCCGGTTTCTCTCTATTGTTCGCGGTCAAACATATTTTAAATAAATTCCAGAGGCCATCAAAGATCTTTGCATAAATTTTTCTAAAAATAATAATTTTATGATTTAAAGTTAATTATTTGACACAAGAGATTTTTAGGTTATATAAGGTTGTCATTCGATTCTTTGTGCATCTGTCAAGATTGAAATTGTTTGCTTTAAATTAGAAATACCGTCCCTGGAAATTTTCTTTACGGTCATATTTTTGATAGACGCAAAATTGTGCACGTTTAGCAGGTAGGCAATAGAATTTTACGACGTGGAAATCGTTTCCAGATGTTGGTCATTTGAAGATGCAAGGTGGTCTATTCGTAACAAGTGCAGTCCTGAAAATACTGTGTTATCGCACGAAAATTCACAGCAATGTATGTACATACCTACCTAGTAACTGAATGTTGGAAACTTTCTCTTACTTCACTTAATCTTCGTGTTAGAACTTCGATCTTTCATAGGTAACTATCGTTTTGAGATATAGAATAAAAATCAATTTATATATACGCAGAAAATTTTTATGATTTTTATACTTTGTGTTCTTATGTACATGTAAGTGATGTATACGTTAAATAATAATCTAAAAAGACAATGTTGTAACGTAATTGTTTGTTTTTATATTTAATATTGTTTGGGAAATATCAACAAGTATCGCTGAATGACATTATATACATATCAACAATATTGTTTTACGATGTGGTTTGACATCAAATCAGTGTAAACAATGTAAGTGGATATATCGACTGTAGAAAAGTATGTACTTTGCGAAGAATGAACGATTTCTTTAATGTTCTTTACCATCTTTATCATTTCCATCACTACCGACTCTACCACCATAGGTAATTATTTATTAATATATAAATGTGGTAATTTAAATAGTTATGCTTTTCAGTATTTCTCTCAATTATAGGGAATATAAAAGGATCTCTATCTTTTTCCAAGTGGATAAAACACGATGTTTATTCGCACTTAGTCTGCTCTACTATTATATAGTATCAGAATATTATAATAGGGACTTTAATTTACGACATTGAACTAGTAATCTTATAGTAACAAATTGAGATGTTTGGTATGCAGTTATTTAATTATTTCCGTTAAAAACGCGGTAAAACATTAGTCGTGGGAAGTGTTAGTTTTATACAATTGAAAATATTGAAATAATAATAATAATAATATTAGAAAGCTATTTTGATTGTTAAATTCATGGATTTTTAATACAATTTCTGACTAATACTTATTGTGCATATATTTACTTACTGAAATTTAGGTTATG
This sequence comes from Bombus pyrosoma, assembly GCF_014825855.1. Classification (NCBI taxonomy): domain Eukaryota; kingdom Metazoa; phylum Arthropoda; class Insecta; order Hymenoptera; family Apidae; genus Bombus; species Bombus pyrosoma. Next base: position 2,665,494 of record NC_057770.1, on the reverse strand, counting down.
TTATTAAACATGACTGAAAAGCAAAAGGTATTAATGTGTGGAGATGTAGAAGGACATTTTAAATTTTTATTCAACAAAATTGATGCTATCAATAAGAAAAGCGGACCTTTCGACTTTTTGTTATGCGTGGGAAATTTTTTTGGCGAAGACAACACGGAGCTTGAAGACTATAAAAGTGGTGTGAAAAGTATACCAGTTCCAACTTATATTATCGGCGCTAACGAGGAAGTTGATATAAATAATTATCCAGACGTTGATGGCTGTGAAATTTGTCAAAATCTTACTTATCTTGGAAAACGTGGTTTATATACTGCTAGTTCTGGACTTAAAATAGCTTATATCAGCGGTACAGAAAATAGCTCGTTGGAAATAAAACCTACTTGCTTCAATGAAAATGATGTAATGTCAATTAAGCAAGCTTGTTTAAAAGGTCAACCTAGTTTTCGTGGAATTGATATATTAATGACTTCACCCTGGCCTGCTTATATTACAAATTTAGATCCTAATAAACCAAACTTGAAATATCAGGGTTCAAAATTAATTTCATGGTTGACTGCCCAAGTAAAACCAAGATATCATGTATCAGCGTTAGAAGGCATATATTATGAAAGACCCCCATATAGGAATCAAAGTCTGCAAGAAGGAAATACTGAAATTGCAACAAGATTTATAGCACTTGCTCCTGTAGTGAACAGTCAAAAAAAGAAATGGTTATATGCATTGAATCTGACTCCTGTTGACCGGACGCGTTTGTCTGAGTTAATTATGAAAACTACAGATGAAACAGATATTCCATATCCCAAATCAATGCTATTAAGTGAACCATCTCTACAAAAATCAGAACAACCAAAGCGTACACAATATTTTTACGATATGGAATCTCAAGTAACTACTAAAAGATCCAGATCTTATGGAGGTTTCAATAAAAAATTAAAACGAGAATTTGATCAGACAAAGTGCTGGTTTTGCTTATCCAGTCCTGAAGTTTCTAAGCATTTAGTAATATCAGTTGGGATAGAAGTATATGTTGCACTTGCTAGAGGTGGACTGGTTGAGAATCATCTCTTAATTCTACCAATAACACATCATCAAAGTCTTTCTATTCTACCAAAAGAAGTAAAAGATGAAATTGAACGATATAAAGATGCTATAACCAATTATTATGCTACTTTAGACAAAATACCTGTATTCTTTGAACGTAACTTCAAAACATCTCATTGCCAATTACAAGTTGTACCTATTCATAAAAATCAAGCAGCAGCTCTGAAAGAAGCATTTGAGGTAAGCACTTTGGTTATGATTGCTTAGATGTTGTAAAAATGTAGATATTATATGTTATGATTAGTAGATATTAATGATACTTTTGTTTTAGGAGATGGCACAATGTAATAATTTTAAAATATCAGAATTACCTCCACACACCGATTTACAGCAAATTGCACAACCAGGTGTTCTATATTTTTATGCAGAGTTGCCAGATAGACAAAAGTTATATTATAGGATAAAGAAAGACTTTCCACTCCAGTTTGGTAGGGAGGTATTAGCTTCAGACAGAATATTAGATCTTGATGATCGAGTTGATTGGAAAGATTGTCAATTGGGTCAAGAGGAAGAAATTGAGTTGGCAAAACGAATTAGAAGAGATTTCCAACCATTTGATTTGGATACCTAAAGATGTACAAAAGTTTAAGATATTAATACTATAATGGTTATATATATATATATATATACCTATATACATATTATATATATATTATATATACAATATACATATTATATATATATATATATTATATATACAATATACATATTATATATATATATTATATATATATAATATATATAATATATAATATAATATAATATAATATATTATATATATAATATATAGCATATATATATATATATATATTATACATATATACATATTATATATATACATATATATATATATATCTGTATATCATGGTCTCTGAAAAATATATAGAGATATTAATTTATTATCTTGTAAAAGTAATGAATAAAGATATTGTTATTACTATTAATATTAATTATTATATAATTGTTATTAATTTACAATTTTATTCCTTATTATTATGTACATGATCTTTTGGAACCGCAGCTGGATCTAATCCACTTAGTTTCATTTGTAGAGCTATGTCAAATAGGTAATCATAACATTCCGTCCTAAATAGAGAAAGACATATAATAGATGAAAATAAAAGATATATTTAATGCATTAGTAATATTAGTATTAAATTAATACACACATAGTTTTTGCTTGTTGCCAAGTATCTCCCCAAACATAAACACCATGTCTTCTTACTAATACAGCACAAGTTTCTGGATAGGCAATGATAGCTTTTTCCAATTCATCTTTCAAGTCCTCTTCAAACGGAGTATTTTCTATTATGGGTACCACTAATTCTTCGTCGTAACGATATGCTTTTCCCAATTTTTGATTCCTTATGCCTACATTATATAATATTGATATATTTTCATAAATAAATGAAAGAGTATATACATATACATTATAATTACAAATACATGTAATAATATAATTATCATTTTATACCCTTTATCATCTCAAGATGGGTAACACGAAATTCTTTTCCAGGCCAATGTAATGTCACCATTACAGCAAATTTTGAATGGGTATGAATTACGGCTCCAGCATTTCTCCTGATATATGCACACATAAATAATGGAGTGCATTGAGATTTCTTCAACTTTTTCTCTACTGGTGGCAGTTCTAAATCATTTCCACTAATATCTTGTACAAACATTTCATCCGGACAAATACGTTCTTTCTGAACACCGGATGGGGCAATATAAATTTTGTCTCTATAAATATAATTATTATTTTATATTAACATGTTAACTTTAATATATAATGTAAGAAGACAATATTATTTACTTGTGTTTAATAGATATTCCTCCACCAGTACCAGTTACCCATCCTAGATCATAAAATTGTTTACATAGTTCAGGAATTAAAATTCGTGGATGTACCTGTAAAATAATAAAAGTATTAAACCTATACATATTGAAGTTATAATATCTATCTGAATAATTACTTTTAAGAAATAATTATTTTAAGTAGTACCTTGTCGTATTCGGTATAATCTGAGGACATATTTAATTATTCTGAAAAATTTCGAACTACTGTGTTGTTTTCTACACGCTCATAATCTTATTTATCTATGTACTTTGATCCAGTGATCACGGTATGCGCACGTGCATTCATGTGTGAGTAATAAACTTTTGATAGACCTTAAATTATTTTTTTTTTTGGAAGAAAACAGGTCCGCGTAAGATTTAGTTTTCTTGACTGCAGTATATATCTGTGTAAATCGTATTCATAGTACAAATACGATATAGTGCAAATCTTAATTTATGTTAAAATTATCAAGTGCACAGTTTCAGTACTGATACACCCACCTAAATACATGTATAATTCGTGATACAAGAATGCAGCGCACAACTAACTGCTATTTTTGAAAATTTCAGCGCTGATTAACTAAATTAATGCTAAAAATGTAATGTCAAATCATGTTCATTGATTTCTTCAACTTTTTATTCTCAAGTTAGTCGCATAACCTATAAATGTGTCAAGTATCATGGCTTCATGGATCACAGTGACACCGCGGTAGTATTTAAATCTTTAATTCTTATTAAATTGGTTTATTGTAACTAATGCATTTTCTTAAAAAAAAAAAAGAAAAATCTAAAATTTGCTGTGAGTGTCGTTTATCAAGCATTTTTCTTTTTCTTGTTCGATAAACGACACTCACAGCAATTTTTAGATTCGTAGTATAGTGATCTCATATTTCAGTTGTTTCATCTAAATCGGCATTATTTGTTTTAGGCTCGAACGAGGTTTAAAAATAGCAAACCAGGTAGACAACAGTAAATTCCGCTTACTAATTAATCGTATTTGTCAGACGCTTCAGTCTGCTATTGATACAAAAATATTCAGTGAAGAAGAGGAGGAAAAACTATTGGTTTCCTTGGATTTGAATAAGGATGATCTAACTTGCCTTTTAGATGCGATAATATTGATTTACAAACAAGCTACTTGCAATATTGTAAAACCGCAATTGATGGAAAACACTTTGAAGGACACTTTTAAAACGGATGATGAGAAAATTCAAATATTTTTAAATGCATGGATTACATATAGTAAAGGAATAATCGATCATTTTAGACAGATGTCTATATTTCCTGTTCAGGTATGTCACGATGATAATGACCATCAGTATTATCTACATGGATGGATGTAAGAAATAAGAACATGCATTTTATACTAATTTATTCTGCTTTAGGTTAAAGACATTGATTGGTGTTTAAATATTCAAGCTGCATCTTCCTCTATTAAAAAAGACGTGCGGCCAATGTCATTATTGCAGTTGAATTTGACAGGAGAAGAGGAATCAAAATTAACTGTGGAATTTGATAAGAAAGAACTCATAGATCTGTATCATAATCTAGAGAAAATACAGTCACAATTGGATGCTTTTAAATAGTATTTAGTTACTACTACTACTACTACTTGTTACTACTACTACACACACACACATTATATATATATATACATACATAGTTATTGTAAAAAAGGTTTATATTATATAAAATATATTTTCTAACTTTTTACGTTTATTATTATATATTTATTTATTAATACATTTGTTTTACAGGCTAATTTTGATTTTACGATATACTTAGATTTGAGAAGAACAAATTTAACTCATTTTCGGAGATTTTCGTACTCTTTCGATTACTTCCTATATTTTCCAACATGCTCGTATAAATGTGGACTTCTATTTGGAAGAACGCTATCGATATTTGTTACATTTTGATTTGGCTCAGAAATTTGTGTATCTAATTTTGATGGATTTTCAGTATACCGTTCGTTGTTCACCTGCGAAACCCGTTTCTTCCCCGACGCAGCAACGGTTTCTAAAACCTTTGATGAGTTCCTTATAAATAAACGTGTTTTACAAACTACTAAAACAACCATAATAATCATTAGGAATAAAATCAGGGTCGTCAGAGCACCTACGATCCATCCCAACTTTTCATCTACAACAATGAATTGAAAACAAAATAATATCTATTTCTTTTTTTCAAAGTTTGATAGCATAATGGAATCTAATAATACTCACCGCCAAGACTATTTAATAGAACGAGTGTTGCGCTTCCTATCTCCTCGTCGGTGTCTGGGACAGTAAATTTGCACATCCAATTCCCTAAATCTGAATGATCGGGTTTGAATTCCAAGGTACATACGCCTGTACGATAATCCATCTGTACGTTGTGTCTAAAAGACACAAAGAAAAAAAGGGAGATAAAATTCAGAAAGTTCTCAGCTCGGACGATGTTGAATTAAGAAGAAAAGTTACCTTTTCGTTTCACTGATATTCTGAAAAATATGAGTTTTCGGCGCGTGGATCCAGTGGCATTGGACTTTCGATAGCACAGTTTCTACTTTGCACGAAAGAGTGGTCATTTGATGGGGCACAGCCCACAATGCCACAGTCACCGGTTCTAAAAATCATCAATCTTTTCTGTAATCAGTACTTTGTTTCATCGATTCGTTTCTAGCCCAATCACCGAAAGCGTTGATGTCTCTCCTTCGGTAGTGCAGATTCATCCAGGATCGAACATATATCAACGCGTGTGCATTAAGTGTTCACACCGTGCACAAGCAGATTTCACGTGACATATTTTTTGTTAGGGTACAATATGTGAAAAATGTGTCGATGTGTCGAAGATGTTCGTTGTGTAACGTGTGTTCACATATGGCAAAGAGTATGATACTTAAAATGATTCATTAATGGTACACAATTTATTATACATGTATACATATATTTTCAAAAATATCGTTCATCTGGATAGGACGTTTTAAGTTTATTTCGATGGTATATGTATAGCGTACATATGTTAGTATCAAAGGCGATGGGAATGAGAAAGACCGCAATGACGTTTTCGTATTATCATTTATTTAAAGAAATGGTTTACAATGCCGGAGAGACTGATACTCAAGCGCGCATGGAAACGTACGACGATCCACCGATCACATCCCGGTGTAGATTCCTGTATTGTTCACGTTGGGAACTTAACAGTAACTCAATGGCACACGAAGGTATTAATTAGCTTCGAACGAAAGCGTTCTACGTTTGATTATTGCACGCGATGTGTATCGTGTTCCCTATGAATATCCGGGACTCTTCGAACGACAACGTCGCAATTAGAATTCCTTCTTTAATATTGATATCGTTTGCTGATATTATTTTTGTGCCTTTAGTAATTACAGTGATTCAAACGTAATTATTATCCTTTCGTAGTGACGGCCGGTCGACCGACGGCAACGACAACGCTACATTATTCGAAACGAAGGTGAACATCTCAAACGGGACGCTTAACAGTAAGAATTGTCTACTTAGAGTTAATTTTAGCATGTAATTGAATATAATGAGTATGTATAAAGTGCGTATCGTAGTATTTCTAATAAAAAAAAAAAAAAAACCTGTTTGATCGTGGAGTTTTCGTAATGTCATCGGTACGTTGACTTCTCGTTTAGCAACACGTTGGCCACGGTTCAGCTAACTTGATTCGTTAACGGCCCCGTGACGAGTCTAATCTTTATTAGCACACTGGAGTCTCTTAAACGACCTACTTCGCTTAACAAATAAATATTCGTAGCCTTAAACATTAAAATTTCTACGCGTAGTCTTTTTAAATAGTTACTAGCTAATGCGTCTCAGATCTAACGTTACGCGTGAGAACGAACGAAGAGCACGAACGCTTTTTCCCTGGTTACTCTCTTACAGCAGGCCAATTTGTGCAATTGTTCTGCTGTTCGTCAAAACGTCTCGGATTAATTAGCATCGCTTTGAAAAAACTTTCGAATCCATCGTCTTATCAAGGAAGTAAAAGAAAAAAAAAAAAAAGAAGAAAATAAAAATGAAAAGAGAAGAGAACAGAAGAAACAATCTCGAATCGATGGATCGTAAGTCGGCAAACTTCATTGGCGAGGGTTTGTTCAAAGCACTTTCCCTGACTTTCGACAATAAATAATACGAGAAATGACAATAAACGTAGCCAGAATGCTCGCGAAAAGGCTTACACACACAATACGGTTTCGCGTACTTACTAACGCGGCTACTAACTATGCTAAATGCGAAATCATTTGAGCGTAGACCTGCCGTTGAGCATATAAATAAGAAAGGGTGAATGACATTGAGTGATAGATGTTATTTAACGAGTAAGGTGCGCTTCTTAAGCGTGCCATCGATGGGGATAAAAAGAAACATTACGCTTGAAATACAGTTTAGTGAGCACAGAGACATATTGCATGGTATGCTTGACAAATAAGATAGAGAATTTAATGGCGCGGATGAAATAATTGTTATTAATGGAACGATCTTGCTGGATATATTATTTACCGTTCCTTTTAACGATACATGTGTCCTATAAGAAAACCGGACAGCATTATTAATCGCTCATTAATTGCCAGGCTTTGATTAGCCCCGAGGCATAACGATCTAATAAATCCTCCTGAAGATTTATCAAGGAATTGCGAGGGAAACAATAATGGATGCGACCAAAACAACGATAAATTAGGACGATCTAATGCTAATCGATGCAAATGCGATATGTGCGATAACGGTACGCTGGATAACGAGCAAGGAATCTTATTGTCTGTTGCAGAACGTAACAATGGATTCCTTACAAGAATCGAGGAAAGAAAATGCTAAATCGAATATGATAATCTCATTTAAATAAAAATTGCAGACCGAAGAAACGGATATACTTTTTTCTTTTTTTATATGTCTACCTCTTTTACAATATATACGTGATTGATGACTAAATCATAAGCCATCGAGAGAAGTAGACATCATCTATGAGACTCGAAACATCGTACAGATTCCATCACCACCGCGATGCCTTCACCCACAACAGTCTTCGGAGAACTTAGACGCGATCAATTCCTCGTCTACGGTACTAAGATTGATGATCGATCATTATTTTCGTTCTTTCTACGAATTCCTTTAATCGTGCCCGCGCGGCTTTCAATTGTATATTCTAAGACTTTGCGATACATAGTACAATAGCGCGATCGATTTTTCTCGATGCTTTGAAAGCTAGTCACTGTGCTTTTTCCCTACGTGTTTTCCCAGTGACGATCTTCCAAACGATATCGATCAGAAATACTAATGTCCGTTACACGATACATCATGTATACATTGCAAAGGATGAGTCATTTAATTAGAATATCCGGAAAAACGACTCCTGAATGCCGGAAAAATAACGTCGAAGTGCCCTTCCTTAATCATATTCATTCTTTTCATATATCTACATATTTAAAAAAAAAAAAAACTGACTGTAAGAATAATACCAAGTTTAGCTTTGTGCAATCCTCGTCTAACGTAACGAAGCAAAATGAGATGAATAATATGCAAAGATGATCATCAGTATACGGTCACAACGATCGTTAATATCGTGGTTTCATAAGAGATGAATCTCGGCGATGATCGTCATTGATTTTCTCCCGAGAAAGGACGTCATCATTCTTTGTATAAACAACAAAGAACCGACCTTTCTTGGCGATATACATGCGACCTTTACGTCCGCTCGTTTACAGCCTCGAAAAGCAAATTACACGATTGCCGAGGTGAAAAGGTTCTCTCGACGCCATTACCCGGAAACTCGATTATTTCTCTACAACTTCTTCGTATTTCAAGTTCAAGTTGATGGACTCATCCGTAATTTGCTAATATATACACAATATACGTTGATGCTGTACACTCTTCAGGATCTATGGCCGATCCACGACCACGCCTCGAAGTTGTTGCGAATATCGCGAGGCGACCAGAGATCCATGGATCTATGATCGATTGCTCTTTGTACACCCTCACCCGTGAAAGGAAAGGAATGTCGCGAATCCGTCTCAAGATTCTATGATACCTGGTTCCAGAAGACTCAGCTTGGCCGGAGGTGCATCCGTGTAGTTCTGTTTGCCACGTACCCTGGCGCCACAGGTCCACAATCCTTCCTGTTCCGCGAGTGCGTGCGTCAGCCTGACGCTGCAGTCCCTGGCCTCGCTTCCGGCCGCCGGAAATTGCTTTACCACTACCGTGGTATTCGAGTTTACCGGGGTCAGGGACCATCGACACTGTTCCACGGCCGACGAAGTCACACAATGCAGGAAGACGCTCCCTCCGGCTGATATTTGGATGTCTTGAGAGAGCTCCGAGAACTTCACTTCGTCTGAAAATTAAATATCATTATGATACTTTGTCGTACGGACCCCATGACCTTTGGTAAAATTGAATACAAATCCGTGGAGATGCATTAGGCGCGGAAATAGTGATCGAGCTACGTAATATAAATATCGAGAATATGGTAATACGATGCAGAATATAACGCAATAAAAATGAAAAACGAGCGAACGATGGAAATGAAATGTCAGGTAATAATTAGATTGCCGATAGATCTCTGTGTATTTATGGGGAATTTGCATATAATATGCAAAGTATAGTACTCCTTATCTAAAGTATAAATTTGCATTAACATCTGCTGTTTAGTAGCAAGAAGGTTAAAACGATAGAAGGTGGAAGAAGTTATGGAAATGATGGAAGGTGGAAGCGAGAAGGACGTTGACGAAAATAAATATACCTTGCTCGAATACGGTGAGCTTGACGAACGGCGAGGTCAGCATCGTGTTGAGGGAACTGATCGACACCTGACAAGCCCACTGACCCTGTTTTTCGGCGTATACTCGTGGCAACGTGAGCGAACAGTCTCTACCAAGGTCGCCATTGCTTGGGTATTCCTGAGCGACGATTTCTGGCTCGTTTCCGTGAAGTGATTTCCAGGTCCACGTACACTTTTCCACGCGGCTGCTCGTTACGCATTTCAACGTGGCCTCCGTACCAATCGGCACGGAAGTGTCCGACGGCATTTCAACGAAGTTGACTTTGGCTGGAACATCGATCGAGATAAATTGATCGATTAAATCCACGTTTTGGCAGATAAACGTGCGAAGAAATCGTGCATTGCTTGTTAATATTCGCGTTCGTTAATTTCCTAACAATATTGGTCTGTGAAAAAATATATATTTTCGTTGATTATATTCACACCTGTAGGTAGGAGGCTAACAGTCGCAGGTGGCGCTTCGTGAAGAATTCCATGCGGTGACAGTCGAACGCCACACGTCCACAATCCTTCCTCCTCGTACAGAACGTTCTTGAATCTCACCGAACAATCGTGATCCGCGTCTTTGTTAGGATTGAATTTCTTAACTAACAAAGGTGCCTGACTCGAGTTGGATGCCCTCCAGGACCATTCGCATTGTACCACCGGCTTGTTCACCAGACATCTGAGGAGCACCGATTCACCAGGCGCTACTTGGATTCCTCTGGACAATTGTACGAATTCAACTGCGAAAGAAAATCAAAAAACAAAAATTTATCGTTCTGATATTGAAAGGAATTCTTTAAAGATATCGTTTCAAGAGGACAAAATGAATTCGAATCTGTTACCTTCCGAAATGAGAAATCGAATGGGGTTCGACTGCGTGAACGAAGAATTCGGGTCGATTCTGCCGCCGCACGTCCAGTATCCTTCTTGCTCAGGCAGCACGTTCTTGAATTTAATGCTACAATCGGTGCTGTCGTTGCCGAAAGCTGGAAATCGCTTCACCTCGAGGTTCCACGGCTGCGATTGGTTCAACTGCCTCCAGGACCATTGACATTCACGGACAGATGCTTTCATCTGGCACATTATTTGCGCCGAGGATCCTGCTGGTACTTCCACGACGTTATCGAGCTTCGCAAATACGATCAGAGGATCTGGACATTTATAAATATCAACATTCATCTTGTTCTTTCTTACTCTCTTCCTCTTTAATTATTTTCTAACGAATAAGTTTTCAGATTCAGGAAATATAACGTAATTGGACGTCGAATTAGAAGGATAAGAAGAGACAATCAACATTCCATACTCTGGTGCTCATTAACGATGCTCAGCTTAGCAGGTTCCGTGCTGGTGAAAGGATCATTCGTGGAAGTTCTCGCGGCGCAGCTCCAGTATCCGGTCTGCTCGTGCTTCGTACTTGAGAATCTTACGGAACAGTCGTTGCTATTGTTCCCGAAGGCAGGAAATTGTCGTACCGGCAGCGGATTGGTAGTCGGCGTGGTTGTCGTCTGAATCACCGAGACCGTGGTGGCTATAAATTATAAGAGAACTTCGATAAATACGCGGTACACGAGTGCCGTGGAAAATAACACAGCTTTATCGAAAGTTTGACTCACGGGTGTTCGTCATAATCGAAACAAATAAAAAATTGTATTATCGATCGTTTTATTCATAAAGACGAAATATACTTGGGATCGATCGAGCATAAATTTATTCTATGATACTTAAGAAGCTTCAACGCTAAACTTGAAGTACTCGCAACATCGTGATTAGAGTGCGGATTCTTATGCATTTATGCTAAATTTAAAGCTCGCAGAAATCCATAGAATCCGTATAATATATAAGAATATATAAAATATCCGAAGTGGAGCACCAATCGTAATTTGTAGTAGACGAAACGAATTATTGTATGGATTCCATTTCTCTGGTTTCCTTCATGAAAGTATGAAATTGCATAAAAATTCGCAAACGAATAAGAAAACTTCATGGATTTAATGGATTTGTCTTTTAATATGAAAATGTATCGGTAACTAACTGGTCGCTGGTGTCTCGCTGATATCCGGAAGTGGCAGGTGAACCGGTGGTAAAGGTTGCCAGGACCACTGGCACTCGGCCACAGGATTAGCGGTTCTGCATGCTAGAAGAACGGACGAGCCGAGTTCCGTTTCCGTGTGCTCCGGAACGTTCACGAATAGCACGGGGCTCGGTGGCGCCTTCGTTCCTGGCAAGATATCGTCCATCGAGTGACCCTGAATTTCAGGATCCATAGAAATCGGGCTGATCGTGGTAGCATTGATCGTTGTAGCGTCATTAGACTCTTCCGGCACAGGTACGCCTATCAACAGATCGTCACGATGGAATTCGAGATTAAAAATGAAATTTCGAATTTCACCAGACTTGTACAGTAACTTGGAGATGTTTAAAGTTTGTTCGGTAAGACAGTGGAAAAAGGAAAGTCACATATTAAAATGGCTCGTTTGAACATTGCCTCATAGGTTGCGTGTTCGAGAATTCCAGAAATATTTTAAATACCGCGACATGTATCGATAACGCGATCACGTTCCTTTAAATTACCAACTGGTCTGGCATTCGAAAATTTCTCGAAATATCATCCAGTGGAATAGTTGACTGAATAATATTATTAGCATCTAATTATTCATTTTAGATAGTGTTATCTTCAAGGTCTCAATAATTTCCGTTGTATTCTTTATATTATCTATAGAAACCGAGCCTATAGGTTTTTATCGTTTAAAGTCGACGAACTTTTTGTTTGATACTTGGTCGTTAAATTTTTTCTAGTTTTGAGAAACCAGAAAAATTGAACAGGCTCCGTGTTCCAATGAAGAGTCACATCGTGATCCAAAGGAACTCGGTTGAACATATGTATGTATATATATATATATATATATGTAGGACACATCGGGCAGGAAGCTACGACAGTCACGTAGACAATCGCCTTGCGTCGCGCGTCTGTCGCCATGTGCAAATAGAACCAGGGACGGATCGATAATAAAATATTTGTTAAAAGGGGGAACCACGAAGAATTAGCGTCGTAAAACTCGGCTCGATACACCGCGTCTAGAATACCAAATCAATCGTTCTGTAACACAGGTCCTACAATCTCATTGGCAATCAAATCGAATTTCGATAATTCCTTCTTTCCCATTTCTACCACTTTCTTTTCGATTTTCACTGGAAGTTTCACTTCCACGCATCAATCTTATCTTCCTAGTTATCACAGTATCGTTAGGATCTTCTAATTAACGAGCGAGCTCTCATTAAAAAGTTGCCTCGACAGCAGAATTGCACACGTAAAAACTTGATAGAACCATCTCGAAATAGCCCGTATCGTTAATTGTATCGAAAGTCGGCCGTTTTTGTTCGGCGAACGATCACGGTCAAATTTCTCTGAATGAAAGAGCCACCGTGTGCACCGTTCCACACTTTCTACGTGGCCACGGTATGTAATACGCGTCCGTGCCGAACTTGGTCCTTGGTATTGTCTCGTTACGTTCGCCATGTGGCGAAGCTCGTCCTCAAGACGAGCAAACCTGGTCGCTGACACTGGAAGGTCGTTTCCCACTTTACATTGACATACTCATGGCTGGTAACTGGTAATATAATTTCACTGCATTCAAGGTGTATAAACTTTGGAATTTATAGCAGACACGTAGAGCAGTCGCGTTGATTACATTGTTGATGACGACGATGGTTCCGATGCTTTACATACATACACGGTGTACACATTTTAATGGCTATTATTCTGCGCTCCTTAATCCAAAAGTTTTTGTCTATCGGTTCAAAATCGGAGAATTTTTATCATTTTCTTTCTTTCCTTCTTTTCTTTGTAGCATCGTTGTTTCTCTTCGTTCAATTAAAAATATTTCGCCATTATTCTGTAACAGCCTGCGCAATATAATTTTACACAGCAGGCAAAAGGATACGAAGACCTTCGAATATTTTTAACGTAATATCTTGAACGAAAAGAAGACGGTATCGTGCAGCCTATTTACATAGAGTTTATAAATAATTAACGAGAACTCAACAGAATCAGATTGCTTGAGAAATGTAGAAAATATTCTACGTATAGATATTGCTTAACGTTAATAGTAATATCTATTGCAGGAATATTAGAGCTGTAATTTGTAATTAGAGATATACGAGGAATGTTAGAAGGTAATAAACGGAATATCTGTGATTTTCGTTGGAAAACTTTCTCTCCAAATAACAGTGATTTTCATGGAATATGTTTATTAAGTCATCGCTTCCTCGTTTCTTTCAAGTATTTAGCACTATTTTATGCTTTTTAAATTATTATTCGAAACCGTGACGTGGCTAATCCGCATCCTTCGTCATTTGACTTCGCTGCAACGGACTGTGGGAATTGTTGCATAAGGTGGTATAGCGTGTGTAGGTGTTGCCATCTGATATAATCATATATAAAAAATCAACGATAATACTCCAGCATAGTTAAATCCAACATAGTTCGTTTCGAGAAACTTCGCCAATTACTTATTTAATTCGTTGAACGATTTTTTAAGTCTGTCGTTGGACAGAACAGAGAAATTTGATTACCGTGAATTGCTTTAGCAGGCATATTCGTCAAGGATATGATAAAACTGGATGAACTTTGAAAGGAAAGAGCGAAGAAGAAAAGAAAGAACGGACACGATCGTGCAGCATCTAAGTCACGCCGTATTCATTCAGCCAGTCCAAGGCCACCGTTTACTTTCTTCGTACTTTCTTACTTTCTTCATCGCGTCCTTGATATTCCGCCACGTAATTTTCGATCGTTGCCCGTCGCGAATCATCGAGGTCCCTTTAATTTTAAATACATTAACAACCGAAATATCCTCCACATCACCTACACTGTCGAATATGGTTACGTTTATTGGAAAACTCCAACAATTTTCACTTGCGTTCGGTATTTTATGTCGTAAGGAACATACGGAAGGTTGAATATTACAGTGACGCGAGCGAAGGTTTTAAGAAACTCAATTTAATCGAGCGTTTCAGTCACGTCGTACGAATATCATCTGGTTAGTTTCATATTTAATCAAGTTACAGCTTTAGACTTTACGACGAGAAGTTTTCGCGCCTCGAAGGAATATATAATGAATTTCTCGTAATAATGAACGCAAAGTACCGTTCTGTAACTTACATCGCCATGATTCTTAGCCAATTAAACGATGCTAATGAAATAACAGACTCGTAATAAAATAAGCAGAAAATTACGCGTTAAGATACATTAAATATAAATGGGTATGCTGATATTTATGGTCAGCAGTGAACGTAACGTTCCGTCGATTAATATCATTCGCCAATTTTACCATACGATATGACTGTTTTGTAGATCGATTAATGATTTAACGGCCGATTAGCCGCGGCTGATAACCTTGCCGATTAAAACATTTGGCATTTGGAGATTTCGTGCTGGCCCAGGTACGCGTCCCGGATGTATCTTCGCAGGTCTCGCCGTGACTAATTCCACAACAATGGAATCCCATCCCAAGATTATCGACCGTAAGACAAGGCCAGCCGTTTCTTGTGGCGAGGAGCGGCCGCGAGAGAAGCGAAGAACGGAGAAAAACGAGGATTCGACCAAGTCGAAGAGTATATCGTTCCGTAATTAAGACCGAGCCGATGGACGCGCAGCCACGGTCGTTAACCTTACATCGATGTCTCCGGGAGGACAATTAGAGACACCGGCCGATTTCTTTTCCCACGTAGACGACGTTGTGAAACTCAAAATACGTCCGTTGGGCGTTGCCTTTTTTCGAGATCCACATCGCCATAACCACAGAAATTTCGTACGTCGACTAAGATACTAAGAGCAGTGAAAAAATAAATGAGAGAACGAAGATGGTGTCGAATGGTTGGCGATTGGAAGACGAGTCAGGGAGATTGAATTTTGGAAAGTATTTTAGAAAATACTAGTTATATTTATGGTACACTGGTATGCCAGCAACGTTCTTCAAGAACGTATATTTTAAGAGAATGCAAAAGTTTGACTTGCTGGAATGTTTGGTTAGTATTTTTCGTCAATATGTACCTACTTACGAACGAGAAGAATGTATATTTGCACCGGGATTTCAAGAAACTATTCTTCGAGGAACGCGTGTAGATAATCGTTCGGTGTAATCCAAAATGTTCCCGGCAAACTTCCAAACGATTATCAACTTTTGCCGCGCATACTTTTCGAACGAACTACTTGTTTCTTAACTGTGAAATTGCCCTGTAATTACCCTCTGCGAAAATGAACATATGTATTCACGATCAATTTTTTTAACATTATTAACCTATATCTCATGCTTTCTGCTCGTATACCGATTTCTGTCACATCTAGGGCATGCAAATATTACACGATAGAACTTTGATTATCGTTATCGCAATCACGACGCACAACGAGTGGGTATCAACTGTTTCAAGATATTCTAAGATTAATATCTTAAAGATTAAAAGCTTTTAAACAATAATAACGTGACAATATTTTTCAGTTTCTACCGTTGCTCTTACAAGGAATCACAATTGAATCTTTCATTAGTCGAAGTTCCAATCACTGCGTTAATCGGTATCATTATAATCAAGATTCTATCGATCTCTGCCGAGTTTTTCTCGTTACTAATCGAAACCACTCGTGGTTCTATTTCTTCCCCGAAGTATCTTCTTTTTATAAATTATCAGAATCGAAGAATACGTGTTTGCGATTACAGAAGCGTAATTGACGCAAAACTGGCTAGTTGTCAGCGGAACCGAGTCATTTTGCTCTTTCAGAAAGCTCGCAACGTGTCTTATCAGCACGCGTAATTCAACGCACAAGATGAAACGACGTAGTTATACGCTATCACGGTCGTAAAGAGTGGGAAAAGAACGGCTCTAAACTATTCCTGTATTCCTTTCACGTTCCTTCTTTTAGCCAGCTAACGAGCAACAGTGACGTCAGTTTCATTTTCAAGAAACCTTTTCCATTCCCGATGACTTTGAACCGGGATGACGAGGAAGAAATACTGTTCGAGGAAACGATTGCCATAGTCGGGTTTCCCAGAAAGGTTTCGACCGCGTTCCCAAATCGATGACAACAGGATCGACGGAGAAAGCTTCTCGACAGTTGCCGTGATGAAGATCGCACGAAAGTTTGTTTCAAAGAAGCATGATTTTAAAGATAAACGAGGATGCTTCTGTTCGTTCGATGAATCTTCCCGAGTTTCCTCGTGTTCTAGAGCTGTACGTTAATGCGATGGGATCTCGATTAACCGCGGCTTAATCGACGCCGAGGCAGACCGGTTAAATCGAGACTCGCGGCTATCGAGTTACTTTAATCTATTTTATGTATGCCTCTTTTCACGTATCGTTCATGCATTGTATAGAGATTATACGTGAAGTTTTTCTGAAGAGTTCAAAGCTCTGTTGCTGCTTATATTAAATCTTCGTTATTTCCTTGTCCAAACGAGACGATTCGCGAACGAAGATAGATGATTTCTAAGCGAACAAGGAATTGATCGAAGTGGGTCAAGAAAATACGATAAATCTTCGTTGGCTGAAGTTACTTCTTATAGAGGTAAACTCATGTTTTCTGTAAATCGTTTCTTTTAATCGATTCTATCTATTGTTCGCATCTCGGGATGATGCCTCTTGAGAAATATTACAAAATCAGCACAGCCGGTGTATGTGTTCGATCGATCTTTCGAGCTATGTAACTCGAGATACGAGAACGATCGACGATCGTTTATTTCATTGCGATCGGAGCGTTGTCCTTGGCCAGGATTAACCCCGGAATTCATCGAACCTCGTTTCCGTTTCTTCATACGACGCAGTAGTTGGTCACCAGAAGAAAAATATTGGTCCCTTAATGAACTTCTTTGCTTCTGCTGTTTTAAGAAACGAAAGCGTGAAAGAAAGAAGAAAGAGTGGATAAAAATTTCGTTACCGATTAGTAACGCTGTTTTCGTGGCGCTCGAGGTTTTTATATCTTCCACGAAGCCACGTCTCACGGTAAGAAAGGGAAGGAAGAAGGAAAAGTATATAGAATTCTTTAAAGAGTCCAAGGAGCATCTTGCACGCTGCAAAAGTTATAGATTGAGAAGGTTCGATTGTTGTTCTTTTGACACCATCAGATGGTTATAAAGCGCGAAACAACGAGTTGCTGGATATTGCTGCGAGCCGCAGCTGCTGAGAATTATCACGGATTGTAGTCGTTGGGAAAATATAAAAAAATATAGAGACGGTATTCGTTGAGGCAATGTTACAGGCATTGACAAATCGAAAATACTAAGAAGAATTGAATATCTGAACGTTTGGAATTCACGATACAACTGGATTAATATTAATCACATTGTTCGACGTTTAAGAAAGCAACGCGTAAATCGTATTACGAGATCAGAGAAAATGAAGATCGTCGAATAGATGGAAATAGACGAGCGTTACGCAAAATCGGAGGAAAGAAGATAGTTAGACGGGAGCGAAACGAACGTGTCCATGGAACGCATAAAATTCAGTGGTGTGGATCGTAACGCAGGATCGTACGATAGTTCCCATGCAGGTTCCTACCCTTCCCCACGTGTTTGCATTCCAGAGCGATGTTTCACTAAATGCACGCATTGCATCGAGTTTAACCACCCTCCGCAGAAGAACCAGTTCTTTCGGCTCGTGAGCACGCCGCTCCCTGGCCATGCCGCGAATGCTTTACGAGAACGCGCGCACAGAAAAACGATCGGTAAAAAAATCACCACTGAAATTCCGGGATATCAAATTTGATTAATGTCTCGCGATCAATATTACGGGCGCAATAATTGACGATCGTTCGTACTCGCAAAAATGTTCCACCTTACTGTTACGCGTTACACGTTTTCGTTTTATATTTTCCATATTTTGAATATCCTTGATATTTTTGGTATTTTCCGCTTTCGTTATTTACATTCTCGATCATATTTATTTTCTTTTTCAAAGTTCGATACGCAGTCGATTTCATCGTTGCATCGAATACATTATCTTTAATTGTTAAGTCTTTTTACGTGACTCGATAATTATACGAAGAGTACATATTTCCGACGAGCAAGCTAACGAATTCCTTTTTCTTCGGATGATTCACGGTGCATGGTCCAAGATCGTCTCGAATTCTTCACGCTCGATCGCTTCGATTCGTATCGCTACCAGCAACGAACCGTAGTCGAGATGTAAACGTCTTCACGGTAACTTGGTAACTGTGTTATTGGAAATTTCAATCCCACTCACTTCGATTCCTTCTTACCTCATATGTAACGTTTCCCTGTAATTCTGTCATCGTTCTGTCGTAACGTTCTAGCCAACAATCTCTTATAAAACAATACACGATGAAAAGAAAGAATTCACGCGTTTGTACAAAAATAAACTGGTTGCATGCATTTGTATGCTAATCCCTCTCTCTCTCTTTCTTAATAAACATGTACGATCGACGTGAATGAATACCTCGCACAACAATTGTTCTACAAATTGATTCAAGTTCACATACTAGAGCGACTTCCATAAGTCAGGGAACAGGGTCAACTATGACGTACATTATACTGCCCGGAATAATTAGAAGATCCTCTATCCAAATTAAGTAACCAACGTTTAAGAACCACCTCGTACTACGCTGATAACCAAATAAAAAGCTTCGCAGAGCGTATATACTTCATTCAGATATTTCATTCACTTTTGCAATACCATTTGCAATCTCTTCTCAATACTAGCGTTCACTACAATACGCAAGATATCCCACGTAGACAAATGGAGTCGTAACTTCAAAGTAACAAAAGTTAGATAAAAGTTTAACGCTCGTGGGTGGTGTATGATCGTTTAATAATTTCAAAGTCATTTCTACTCTTTAAAAGTCAACTATACATATTTTTATACATTGATATTACTAGCGTTTTCTTTGTTCTCCGTACGAAAATACTAAGGTGCTTGTAGTTGAGAATGTTTAGTATAAAAGATGCGTTAGCTTTAATTTTGTCGCATTTAATTTATGAAAGATAAGCAAAAGGAACGTATGTGTGTTTCGCGTTCTTATAGTTCATTTGGTTGGGGACATTTTGCAGAATTCAATAGCGCGGTTCAGACTTTTTCAGACTGGAATTCTTTGAAAAATGGAAAATCGTCTCGCGTGGACATAGTCGATTACAATTACTTTCCTAATCCCGCTGAAATCATCCAATGCAGCTCGCAACAGCCGCGAGAGCGGACGATTCCCAGCGATGCGCGATGCGATGATCAGCGTCTCGCTCTGATTACGCGGGTAAGTGAGCGCGCTCGTTCGAGATCGCGGTGATTTCGCCTGGGTTTCGCGACAGGCGAAAATCGTTCGACGCTTGTTATTCCAATGAGACACGCGACGCGCTCTACGAAAGTGAATCGAACCTGTTAACACAGATTTTCGCGTGGCTCGGACAGCTGCGTGGCGCACGTGCCTTGTTTTTAATGAAACGGAATCGTCGCGAGCGCCACGAATGTGGAAAGAGAAACGGGCATCCCGAAACGCGGCAACGGAGAATCACCTTGAGAGCTGGTTTCACTGCCAAGGTGGCAGTGCTCGAGAAACGGTTTCCACGCAGTTTTGGTCAGTTCTTTCTTTCTTTCTGGGATATCGAATGCGAGAATTGTGGTCGATGTTTTGTTCGGTCGAGGGATTTCGGGTAATTTAGGCTGCGTGTCAGAATGAATGCATTTGCAAGTGAGATGGTCTGTGGCGTAGAAAATATTTCCTTTCAGATCTTATTGTTAGTCATTGTTCGGTATAGAATAGGACTCTGGTTTGTTCGAGCTTCGTTCGTTGGAATAAAATTCGTTTCTCGAGTAAATGAACTGATGCCAATTGAATCCACTTGCCTAAACCTGACCTCTGTTATATGAATTTCCTCGAACTTCGTATAATCAATTATATCATAGGGCTGTTTGAACGAGAAATCTCAGATAGTGGAGAGAATCAATGAATTCCAGGACGAGGTATTAGCGCGAGCTTATCGTTTCTGCGACTTGAAATGTATGCATTCGAGTTTCTACTCTAGTTAGTTCAGTCATTTGACCCTAAGTCACTTGAATTCAAGTAATATGACTACTTTACGCGAGCTTTCAAATACCGTGAAAGTGGATCGCATGAAAACGTTACGATGCTGCCAGAAGATTCTTAATGATTCAAATGTGTTAGCTACGATTCCAATCGAAAATAGAGAGACAAGTTGGAATAAAAGTATATGTGAATCGAATAAAATTCGACAGTTGGATCGATAATAAAATATTACGTGTCACTGACAGTAAATGTTTATGCCCTCGCGTTGATCATTTCGAATGCAACCTCTGTGATGGCACTTAAAGGTTACGAGGCCCTTGTCAAGGTTGTGGCCTTTAAAGTCGTAAAAAATAATGGCACCTAGCATATTAATTCGTTTATGTTGGCCAATCGATGTTATTACGCTATCCGTAATATCGATTCACGATAAATTCTTATTGTCACGCGACAGATCGTAATTCATTGTAACTAGATTGTTAATTCGCAGACATCGATAATTTACAGACTTTCTCGGTAGAAAATTGACGTGCAAATTTGTATTCGCCGGTAAGTCAGCCAACGATGAATACGCACGAAACTATTTAATCTTATACAAACATTTGCGTCACGCGATCTGTTTTTAAAACTATCATTACGCCGAAGTAAAACGCGCATTATTTATATATAGACAAAACGATCGCTAATAAGACGAAGTTTCAGCAACAAAGTTTATTTATTCGATTTATCTTGGTAGAATAAATAATAACGCGTATAATTTATTGAAATTTCTCTAAAATCCAATCCCTTGAATTGAAATATCAACAAATTAATTTATTCCTCTCTCCTCTCAGAAACGAACGATCTACGTTATATCCCGATTACGATAACTTTAACGTTAAGTCGCATTGTCGACGATATCCTGTAAAATAAATTTTATCCAAATTTCCGCATTTTTTTGCAACACATATCGCGTCGAATAAAATGGAAGACGTTGACTCACCGCGTCTGCCAGTCTCAACGTTTACGAAAGTAGAAACGTCGAACCACGTCTCTCGTCAAGAATTTGTTAACAACGATTCGCGATGACAATAGGAACATAAATAGAAAGAGAATCCTGATCAGTACTCACCATTGCACGTAATGATCAAGCACAGCAGGACCAGCCAGATCGTCATTTTGGAGAACACGGAGGACGTCATCTCCGGCACCGCATTTATCACCGTGCGTCCTTGAAGGAGGATCGAAGCCCCGTGTTTCGCAGGAGCGATCGAGCGCGTCGTTATACACGTGTACTGTCGTCGAAGAGTATGGTCGCGTGCGATTTGTACCTGCACGACGATGACGCATGTAAAACCCCCTCCGTGTCACCGCTTTACGAGCGTGTAAACCGCTCTTCCGACGTAACAACGTCTTCGACTTCGCTACCCTACGCTTTTATCTTCTGCTCGATAAATTGTTCCTCCACCTTCCTCCCAATCGAACGAGATCTCGAGTTCTCGTAATTTGATTTCTTGCCGCTCTTCGACACTGACCGCCTAGATTTTCACGATTCGGCGATCTGCCACTAGAAGCCTTGCTTTCGTTCCCTCCTTAATCCTGTTGTCCTTCTCTAGATCGAAGAACGAAGGATTCTATTAACGTTGGAAAAATCGAAGCTCGAAGAACTAAGGATCGACGTAGGAAAGGATGGAAGTTCGAAGGAGGAAGGACTGTAACATTGGAAAAGATGGAAGAACGAAGGATTCCACCGATACTGGTGAAGATTCAAGATCGAAGGATTCCATCGACGTTGGAAAAGGGGATTGCTGATAGGAACGTGGTCCAGGAAGAATCGATAGGATGGCCGTTTGTACTCGTGAAAAGTACTTGACCTTGGTGGATCGCATGGAAGGAAACGGTGCCGAGAGCACTGGAGAAACCGGTGTAACTCGAGGTAGCTAGGAAATTTTTGTCGGGCTAACTGGCCGCTGAGATTGGCTCGTTAATTTATGACGTAGTTCCGTTATTGCAACGTGACGTTGATTCGTACGCAGAAGCCTCCAGCTGACCCCGAGATAACCGTGATTTATTGTTCCTACCGATTCGTGAATGGAAACGAACGTGACGTCGATACGACCATCTTTTACGCGGATCGTAAATCGTCCAGTCGAACTGTCGACCGCGCGACACGTTTCCCGAAACGCGCTGTGGCACTTTAACCAGTCTCTTTTTCCTTTTCTTTCCCCCTTTCGAAACGTATCAGTAAAATAATAGGAAATTAAACGTCGCAGCAATAATTTAAAATCGTGTCGTTATTGGTTGGATACGTTTTTAGAGTTTTCTCTTTCGAGGAATTATCTTGTGGTTACAGTTGGAAGAGCGTTTCTATAAATAACGTACGTGCAATATCGATTATTATTAGTGAAAATAATAACACAGGAGATAATTGGCACCGATCGGTTGAACTCTACCACGTGGATGATTTATGAGTGCAGAATGGTTTCAGAAGCGTCGAAAAATTGCGTTGCAATGTGCGATATATCGTAGAAAAGCCGAGCGTGTTTAAAAAACTAGAACGACTGGAACGCTGCTCGCGGCGATCGTTTTAGATATCCAGCAACGTTGACTCATGTCTTAGACGAGGCAGGAATAAAAAACAACGTCTGAGCGTCGATCAATGAACGTCTACGATCGACGATCTATGCCAGGTCGAGAACGAGGTGAACGAACAGAGCGTTTCAAACTATTTATATCATAACCGTGTCGCGAAACCGAGAAAAATGGGTTCGACGAAAAAGAGCGTTACTTTTCCTTGGAAAATCGAACGGCGATGATTCACGATCATTGTAAACGATGTTGAAATTTATAAATTAATCATACGCACGTCACTAGAAAGAAAAATCGTCGTAGTTGAAAAGAGATGGCGAGTTGCACGCGGCTTAGTGCCTCGACCGATTACGCTTCCAATATGTCAAAGTTACTCGAGCATGAAGTAACGCCGCGTCGTCGAGCATGTGTCGCGGCAATTACCATATAATGGGGCGCAGGGAATCGCGAAATAATCGGCCCCCGCTGAAAATAACGATTTAAGAAAGCGGCCAGGCCAGCCTAGCGATCGAGCGAGCGAACGAGCGAGCGCACCCGTATTTCCTTGAACTTTCCGCGAACGCGAGTAACGGAATCGGTCGGGTGATTCACCGAGCCTACGAAAATATCGAAACTCCGCCCGCAGCGAAACAACGAAAATTACGAGACGGCGGAACGAATTTGTCGCGATTTGCCGCGGGCCGCTTGTTGGCGCGCTCCTGATCACGCATCGTGTTCAGGAGCATCCTACGCAAATAGAAAGGCAAAAAGTCGGCGAATATTTCGAAAGTCAGACGAAAGAGCGTGTTCGTGTCGCGAATATATCGCTTTCCCTCCGAATTGTTCGGATTTCACACGAAAGAATCACGCGAGATACACGCACTCTCTGATCGATCTCGATCGAGACCTTCCGTCTGTTTTGTCACTACGTTTCTCCCTTGCTCTCGTTCGAGGTTCACCAGTAGCGCGCCACCAATCCTTCTCGTACACCAAATTCACACGGGATCTACTCACTGTCACTCGATGGATACCCCTTCTTCCGAGAGAGTACCCTCACTGTGCCCGAATCACTCGTCCAAGAGTCCTCGACGTGGACGCACGGGTGAAACGCGTGTGGGGACCGGTCGATCGGTTCGCTCCAGACCTTCCCAATTCCGATCGCGCCACAGACAGTCTATATAGTCGCGTGCGTTTGTGTGCGTGCGGATAAGAGAAAGAAGGAGAAAGAGAAATAGAATTCCGATCGTTCTCGTCCAGTCTGCTTCGTGGCACCTGTGTGACTCACTATCCCGCGAAACGCTCGTACGTATTATCCTTGGCGCGAGTCGCGATGTGGAAAACGGCCGATCGTCGGTATCACCGAGTGTATCGAACAACCAAAGAGATTATGTACAGAGGGAAACGCCGGGAATCCCCTGCGACTGTATACGGTCGCGTGCTCAACGGTGAGCGCCGTGAGCCGACTGCAACAACTGCAGACGCTAGGACGGATGATGGTCGCCGGTCGGCGTCGTTGTCGTTGTCGTTGTCGGGTATATCGGTGTCGAGCCCGTCGTATATGCGCCTCCGACTTCGAAACGCGCAAGTGGGGGTCCAATGTTACCAGGGTACGCAACGACGCCAGGGGCCCCTACCAGAGGCCGCCGCCGAGACTCGTCACCCGTAACTCCACCTTCCACCTCCCACCTGACTCAGCCGCTCACGGGGAAACGTTCAGGGCTCCCTGCCGTGATCAGGTGTATCCGGGGAATTGTTTCGACGCACCCTTTCGCCGGCGACGCTGTTCTCGCCAAGGGACCGTCGCGTCGTCGAGCATTGGAATGTTGCAGCATCCGTCGTGGAGCAGGGTTTTGCGTCTCTGCCGTCCTCCGGCACCATGGAACTCCATTTATCTGAACTTGTCGCCAGACGGTTTATACAACTGCAGTTCGTATAATAGCAGTTCACCCATTTCTTTCGCTAGCTACCTGTTAGTTTTCGTCCATTAGGTAGGAGCTCGGCTTCAGTTAATTAGGAAGGCAAATTTCGTCCCAATAAATGGAATTCTACGATATCGCTTTCGTTGATCAAAGAGCTACTTTCTATAAAAGAAGTGGAACTCCGCTCGTATGAATTTGTCGAAAGTGGAGTCGATCTCGATGGTAGACTCGTACGTAGAAGCACCTGCGAGAAAGAGAATTTAGATGCATTTAGGTATTCGTCGATTGTCGTTGGTCTGATTCGAAGATTTTAAGTATTCTTCGCGACGATCTGTATAGGTCTGTTTAAAATCAATCGGTTGTCCAGGGACGTTGAAGAGCAAAGGGTTACGTCTGACGTCAATTAGAGTCACGGAAGCGGCTTTGAATAGGCAATTAATTTCGGATATCTATGTATAGAACCTTTGTAACCAAGCAATACGAACATAGCTCGCTATACCAATGTAATTATATTAGTAGCTTGTAAAGCGAACAGCGATCGGCGCTCTTTCTCGCCTTCGAAGAACGATGATTGCGCTGTTCAGAAGCCACATCGATCAACTCTATAAATAAACATTTAGGATTTACCATCATTTACATCATTTTCTTGGGATGACCGAACTTATGGCAGCAAGTCGTTTATTTCCAGAGAATTGAACATCCACCATGTACCTACTTATGCGAAGAAATAAAGAAATTAATAAAAATCCGGGCTGCGTCAGTTTGGCTTCTGCGAGGCTGAATCACGCTATCGTGACCGATCGTTGGCCAAAAGTTCGATTTTCTGTCGGCGAAACTATGTTCGTGGACTGTTTCAGTGGGTCGTACGGCAATTAACCGTCGTATTTCCTAAATACATCGGCGGATCGGTAAGGAGTTTAGGTACCAACGAATGACACTTGTAAATGGCCACGATAGCGCAGCAACGACAGGCTCGGATGGTTGCAAAGTGATACGCGCTGGTACCGGAACCCGCGAAATGAATAGTCCGCATAATTACACGCGGTTACCTCTGCTTCAGGTCGATATTTCCATCCAAGTTATCGGTGTCATCGGACACGAGGCATTTATCGCGGCGATTCGCGAGCGTGTACGCGTAACGTCGTAACGCGTCGATGACAATCGATACGACATACATTTTACCTCGGTGTGCAATTCGACCATGACCTCGAAACAATTGTCCCATTCTTTCGATACGATCTACCGCCATCGTTGCGTCGCGTCGTTAGTTGGTATCGTTTCAAAACATGGAAAAGAAGGTGACCAGCCGAGATCCTAACATTGACCTAGTCGTCCAACTATAGTAGTATAAATCCAATGGATAAATCATAATCGGACTACTTTACTTACATGTCTCTACTATAATTAAGTTAACCGCGTGTATGTTTGAAATCTTCCGTAATATGTTTCAAGTTGGTCCGATAGAATTCAAGACAAAGTTCATATAATAGGATTTCATATAATAGGATTTCGCTTCTAGATCAGTGGATTCAATCGGCAGAATTTCGTTTAATTGGACGGCGACTAAAATTTCGTTCAAACAATGGAGTTTTGCTGTAGCGTCACTTTCCACTTGCTTTCGATCGAGTACGTGGATTCAATTTTTGCGCTATTAGCTAGTTCTCCGAAAATGCCCACGCAGTCCGCGGAACATCGAATAACGTCGAACAAATCGTCAGATATAATACAATTATCTTTCGATTTATTTTTTGGCAGGATCGATAAACATAGGTGTATAATTTATCGCAGTTAATTTCGTTGGAATTATCCTACATTACATAACGGTAGATTTTATCCGTAATGATTGATCAGTTGCTAATATTCTTGCTAATTCGACCACATCATTGGTACTCGTATAAAACTTCAAGCAGGAAGAGAAAAAAAGTCGAATAAAATTGAGAAGCTGGTCAATCGGAAACCGGTATGACGTGTTTCTCGATCTAGCTTGCTAGATTCGCCGCTTATGAATGAAAGAACCTTATAGGTTCCGCCTGTTTTCCTCTTTCTCTCCAGCGTAGGATATTTCGGGGTCGAGTGAGTAATAAGCCGATGATTAATTTTGTCATTCCCATTGAGCAACATCGATCGCGAGCCAAAGAGATTACCTGGCAGTGGTTTGTTCGCTCAAGGAAAACACGACCAGTGGCGCTTGTTGCTTTAAACAGAACTGCATGTTATTTGAAAGATTATGGCAGGCGACGTATCTTCGTCATGAGTGAGTTTTGATACTTGCGGTTTACGTCAGTCCTGTCTCATCTTCGACAATGAGAATGTAGCTGCACCTGTACGCAGCTATAATCATGGTATTTGCACACTCGGTGACCTTGTAGGTATCCGTATCGCTCTACGGAGCCTTGAACTTGCACGCTGAAGAATCTGGTACGAACATGGAAGAAGATCGAGTCGATCCACTTGCTTCTCGTGTGTCTTCGTTCTCAACGAAACGCGGTTGGCTACTAGATTTTCGTTGTTTAACGATCGTCCTTTTATAGATTACGTAATTCTATCAAAGTATCGTACGAGTTTCTCAGGAGCCTAAAACGACACCGGACATAGGATAACCGTGAAAAAATAACTGGCTTGCATTCATAAATTTATTTACGGCAAAAACACGACATAATTAACGATGAGTTGCGAGACAAATTAAAAAAAAAATAACTTCTCCCTGTTATTCAATTTTCGAGTCGATCAACGTGACTTCCGAGTGACACATATCGTTCTTTCGTATTTCTTTCTTAGGTAATTTTTTCCTGCAGGTAATGGCATTAATCGACGATAAAAAGAACGATTTATCTGTGACACGTTGCTATGGACGATCCATTGAATTTATCTTAGTGGAGGAGAAAAGTGATCGACTGGAAAAATTCTAACATTATTGTTAATTACTCGGTCATGAAGAAAATGGCAGAAAGAAGAAACCTTCGGATGTACAACCCCCTCGCGTGTCTTAAAATCGACCGACATCACGCTCTTTTTACCGATAACCATTAACATGGCTCTCGAACGTGAAATTACACTGCGAGTTCAACCTTCTCGCAAGGTTAAGCGCAAAATCGTCTGACGGGCGGCGGGATTCTTCTACTTGTCCGGCGGTTGCATCGCTGCTGCTCGAAGGCGATTATCCGTAATGGCGTTTCAGCGAAGGCAACAATTGCCAAGACAAGCACACTGATCACGCTTATCGTTCCTTAATTCCTATGAAATCTCGCGCGTTATGCAACCTAGTGCCGCCTTCTCGTCGACCGAGGAATTTTTTTTTTCTTGCGCGTGGACGCGCTTGACCGAGACGAGCTGTTTAAGGTCAATGTCGAGGTGAATCGATCCAACATATCCAACATTCGATATTCGATCGAATTCGAACATCGATTCGCATTAACATGCAGTGATATTTACGAGAAACAGGAAACCCGGTAACGAGGAAACTACCATCGCTGCGAGCTCATCTTATTACGCACGCACCACAGTCTAGTCGATGTGCTCGTGCAACATCCTGATCGGAATCTTCGTTTCCACGTGTACGTGGTATGGGATAAAATAAACCCAACAAATGCTAGATATATTCGATATCGCGTGGTAATGAACGTTGGGGTGCTCGTACAATGTTAACGACGTTATTAAGCAATAATGTTAGTCGATGAAGAACAGGTTTAGGTTTGTACCTGAGGTTAAACCTCGTAGGTTTAGGCTTTGTACAATTCATTTATAAATCTTCGTTTCGCTATCAATCCTCATTGCTACACGATAATTTATTTGCCAAGAGTACTAATGAACTAAGAATCGTAGGAATTGAGAAACGTAGCTTGTAGATTTCTGTTACACAAACATAATGATACATAAACGTTGCAGCTTTAGAATCTTCGAACCTGCGTAATTTGTACGAATTTATTAATGCATAATGTTTCACTCGTGATTTATGAAATCTTGCTAAAATATTAGTTGAAGCGTGTGAGAGGTTGCAGATATATTTTCTGTTCGTTCCACTTAAGTTAGGTTCCTTTTTTATTCCAACACATAATCCTTAAATCACAACGATTGGTTCCACTTGGACGTGTGTTCGGATCAATTTTCACGATGATGGAACATTGAAAGAATCAAAGGTATGTAAGGCAATGTGAAAGATTCTTACGCAAAAACGGACGGCGTTCAAGGATCTAGTTTTATTGTTGGCGCGGGCATTTCTGTGCGAAATCACGCAGGGTTTCTTCTCGTCGCGTATATCCGCGCGAACCGATAATCAAGCGGCAACCTCGAACGCGAGTTGTTATTTTCGAATAGGAAGCGAGCGTTTCCGTGTGCATGGCGAGTACAGGCGAGAAAGGAGACGCAAGAAAACCGAACGGGTCTGCGTACGAACAGAGAAAAATCTGCGCGTCGCTATAAAAGCGCGAGCGTTATTTATTTTATTCTTGTTTTCTGGCTGGCGCCAGCTGATCGTCGTCATATGGGATCCGCGCAATTAAAGATTCAATTTCGCATGAAATTATAGTTATCCAGTCTGGGGAAAATGATGTGTTATTACAGGTCTGCTCGGTCTGTTCCGTTCTTCGCTCGCTGATGACTTCTTTCGATCCGCGAACATTTGTCACGGGCAAAAAGTCTTTGTAAAACAAAGTCTTGGTAAAACGCAATTGAAACCGTAATGGATAACGCGTACTACGTCTACGAGAAGTATTTCTGGAGACATCTTTAACCAGCGCAGGTAACAAGGAATCTTTTGATTCGTTAGGGCGTTACATACAAAGCACGAAATTTCCTCAAACGCAAATTTATTAACGAACGAACCAAGATTAACGTCTTCTTTGCTCAGATGCAAATTTACGTTCAATTAGCAATTGTTTTCGGTCACAGCGTATTGATATGAATCGGCGCCACATAGATTAACGATAGATTAACGAGTTTGTATGACTTTGTTAGAAAGGCAGAGCTTGGACGGAGCGCAACAACGATCAATCTTTACGTGCATAAATTAACTTTGCACGGGGATTGAATGCGATGCAGGTTGAAAGGAGATTCACCGTATGCAAATTGACGATCGATTGTCGGGACCGTGGGGTGAATTATACCCATGTTGGCCGACATTATGGCTAACAAAGGCAGGGCTGGCACCGCCATCATCCGAATGCTTTACGAGCCAACGTAATAATCAAACGATCCAGAAAGTTGCAGCTCGTGAGTATTTATCTCTGCCTACGTTCGAAAGTATTGAATCGGTTTTGTTCTATTCAGCTCGTATGCGAGCGTATACAACGTTCTATCGTTATTGTTCGTAAGATTGATTCTAATCACGAGAACTTACGTTGATGCACGCGGTGGCAATTTACGTATTAGAATTTTAGATCGCGGCACAAAATGCATTTAATCGATCTTGTTTGAAAAACGGAAATTCCCTTCAGGTTTGTATCGACGGTAGCGTTATTACGATATATGACAAATGCTGATCAATGAACGCAATTCGTAATACATGTGGCAGCAAGGCCATGGATAGCCGCATCGCGCGAATGGCAATGCGACCAGCGAGATAAATAACAAAAGACGACGAAGGCGTCTTCAGTCTGGCAATTATATCGAAGCGAAAGGTGGATGGTTTTGATCGAACCTTGAACGTTCGTGCGAAGAGATTTTCTCGCGATGCACGATGCTCACCGTGTAGCCACATACTCGGTTGCACAACCAGCCCGGAAACGCTTTATTGGTGGTTAATTGTTTGCATTGTTATCTGGCGTCGACATAACGGTTATGGAAATTCCGCGGAAAAAAACGAAATTGCCTTTCTAAGTAAATCACGATCTCTTGCTTTAAACTATGTTTCATCCTGTTCCTAACGCTAACGAGATATAACGACGAAATATACACTTGAATATAGAATTAAATATAAAATTCGTAGGAAAGAAATCGAAGCGAAGGACGCATGAAAAAAATATATAAGAGAAGGAGGAGAAATATCAAATTTTTATAAAAAATAAAACGAATGAAATGCGTGGCTGACTAAGTAGTTAACTGTTCGTTAATGTACGGACTGCAGATATATATATTTGAAGTTTGTATTTATTTTTCTATTCACTTCCTTATGAAGTAAAAAAGATTTAATCTTTTATCGAAGCGAGCATCTCTTACGCATTCAATTTCATTATGACATTGTAATTGCGAGATTCTTATGATTCACGGCGATGATAGGTTTCGCACGATTAATTTTACTTTCAAAGCGGCACTACACTCGGTTGGCTTAGCATTGCTACAGTGTTTACAATTTCTATTTTCGTGTTACGTAAGTACATCGTAACAAACAGCTTTATCTGTCACTGTGATTTTCCTTAAAAGTATCTATAAAAAAGGAAAAAGAACAATATGCAGGTATAAAGTAAAAACGTACATTTTTAATTACTATATATATAAGTAACGCAGATGTAATATACGCTTTTAATACCTAAAATTTCAGGTATGCGTACGGTTGTTTGAAGTTAGAAGTGTTTTCAAATACGTAAAACCTTTTCGCGCCATTGAATTTATTTGTATCGACTATAGGTAGCGCTATTTCTGATTCCCTCGTTTGGTAATCTATACGCAATAGGTAATATTGTAAATGACATTAAAATGTTTAAAAAATCCAGAGTACTTCATCGAGGCTTAAGATATGTTAGCTGATATCTATTCTATACTTTGCCAATGTTTATATATCTTTGTGTACGGTACCTTTCTATATATTTTTTTTATCACAAATGTCGGTCGATATCATTGAAACGACCATGTTCTTTCCGATTTGGTCAGTTACTATAACTCCACGTTCTATGGGTAAGGTAGAATCGGTAAAGCGACTTGTTTCATTGGCAGGACTGCAATTTTGCGTTCGCCATTTTGTTAACTGTCGGTATTTATTGACGCGTGAGTTTTCATTCGCCTTAACTTTTATTGTCTTAATCGCTTCTTACTAAAAGTTTGAAACTTCGGTACAAATAAACTTCTACAGTTCGCGATTGTAGGAAGTAAGATAGGAAAGCACTTGTTTTTAGTTTTTTCTTATTTTTTTTTTGTTTATAGTTTTATAGATTCTCTTCTATTCTCTCAGGTCATAAGATCTTCGCAAGAAGAGAGATTTTTAATAATTTGATCTTCGAGTGAGCGAACACATTAGTTTAATACTGAATATGGCCACAAGGTGGCGGACGTTATTATGAGTTTGTGCTGACTTTGATATCTATTCTATATTTTGCCAAGGTTTATATATTTTTGTGGTTCTTTGTTAATTTGTTAACCTCAATCATTTCAAACATTTCTACAACGTGTGTTCAAACGTTCAGTTTCTTAAATATCTTTCACCAAACACTCTCATCTTTGTGAACAAGTACATTTTACCATTTTTATTCGATGTATACTCCGTTTGTTTGGCAATAAAAGTTTATATATGAAGGATCCTAACCTATCACGAAACTTCCTGCACGCATGTCAGAATGGAGACTTATCAAGAGTGGAAACTCTCGTATCGAAGCACGACATTCAAGATTGGACACACTTCAGACACACGACTTCCGGTGACACCGCGTTACATCTTGCCACCCGCGAGGGTCGTTTGAATATCGTTCGATACCTATGCGAGAATTTCAAGAAACCAGATTTTAGAGTGAACGTCGCCAGTAGAGATATGAAAAGACCGCTGCATGAAGCGGCGCAGTTTGCTCGTAGCGATATACTCAAATATTTAATTGAAAAAGGTATTTATCTTTCAGAGGTATTTGTGGCGCTAATTTTATTTTATAATTATAAATATATCATTCGCAATGTTATTCTCGTTTAAAGGTGCAGATGTGGATGCCTTAAAACGCGCTGATTGGACACCGCTCATGCTGGCGTGTACAAAAACCGGAAGTGATGCCTATAAATGCATCGTAGCGCTTTTAGAGGCAAAAGCAAATCCGCTTTTGCGAAATAAAGATGGATGGACGTCGTTGCATCTAGTTTGTCGATCTGGCGATGAAAATGCTTTTGATTTGTTAGTAAATAAATTTGTTGAACGCATCGATGATCGAAGCAATAATGGTCGTAGTGTTATGCACATTGCTGGTAAGAATTCTTCCACGAAATATTTTTATATTACCAATGATATACAAATGGCGTAATGCATAATTAGTCTAAATATTTATAACTATGGATTATGAACTTGTTGGAATATACAGCATTTCACGGTCATGAGGGTCTAGTCAATCGTCTTATGGCTCTTAATACGAAACTTTTGAACGCGCGTGATTCCTCGGGATCTACTCCTCTTCACGAAGCAGTTAAAGGAGGTCACCTATCCGTTGCAAAACGATTAATTGATTTGGGAGCTGATATCGAAGCTAAAGACAACGCTGGTCAGACTATTTTACATATAGCAGCTGTAATTGGAAATACAGAAGCTATTAAAGCCATTTTGAAAAACTAATTTCGGTAGGAGATTTTTTAAAATAGACAAAAACGAGACACATTTTATTCAGAGATTGGTACACATTTATTTATCCTTTTTTCCTGTATCAGACAGTCTTAAAGAAGCATACAAAAATGAAGAAACGGAGGCTCTTAGTAGATCGGAGATACCTAGATTTTACATTCTTCTTGTTCGTTTGTGTTCTTCTTTTTCTTCTTCTTCCTCTTCTTCTGCTTGTTGTTCGGTGTTCCTCTTCCTTTTCATTTGTCAGCGTGCGCAGGCAGGCGATGATTCACTGGAAATCTACGCGCTTAATTACGTGCTAAAACCGTGTCCGCATATTTCTTTCTCTTTCTTTAATTACGTTCCTTAAATATCACTTACAAAGAGAGAACATAAATGGTAAAGATCACAGAATTTTCGCGAATCCTATGTGAACATGAATCGTGCGTCGGTTTGTCCAAAAATTCTGTAATACGACCGATGCTGCTTCGTGCCTTTGGGTAAAACGGTTCAGAAAAAAGCCGATTCGAAAAATATTCCGACGCTTTGAGAGGATGGCTGCGGGTGGGGAAGGGATATTTTTCAGATGATCGGTGGAGTGTGCACACGTGGATGCATGTACATGTGGGCGTAGTGCGTTTCTATCTCCGCGGATTGACTTTCTGCGATTGCTTCGAATTTTCTTTCTCTGGCCCTCCCGATACAATTTTTTCCATTTTCTCTTTCCTTTCTTTCTTTCTTCTTTGCACACAAAAACGAAAGCTTAGCCGCTAAATATCTCGAGGGACGACTCGATCGTGGTTCGTTTGGAAACTCGTTTACGCGATACTGCTGCAGACAAGAGAACAAGGACGAAAAGTAAAGAGAGACAGCACACACAATTTGAAAGGAACATCTCGAGATTGGACAGTACGGACAGGTGTACTCGATCAGAGAAAAGATCAGCTTCGCGCCTACTTTGTCGCGTGAAAAGAGGAGAAGGATGGAGATCAAGGGCGAGGGGTTTGAGAAAGGAGGGGGATGGAAGAGGATATTTATATTTATAAAACGGCTAAGGATAAAACATGCACTGTATATCTGTCCATCTGATTAACTGCTTGCACATTTTCATTCTTAATCATTCCCCTTCTTTTCTCCAATCTTTTTTCCCCTCTCTTCCGCTTTTGTCTAACGTTCGTGTTCTTCGTTTGTTCCTTTCTCCTGACTTTCCATTCGTTCAAGTAACAGTAACCTAACGCACGGGACGAGTGCTTGAATTCATATTATTTTTTTCTTTTTACATTCCCTCCTTCTCTTATCGAACCTACATATTTATCGTCCTTTCTTCTCTCTTTTTTTTTTGTTTGTTCTTTTATTCATTTGTCGTTTACTTCTCTTTAGTGGAGTTCGTTTATAAATATCCAAAGATTACTTGGGCTCTCATTTAATATTGTTTTTTTTTTTGTTTGTTTTACTTCCTCGCTTAATTTATTTACACATTAACTAATTACGCTTGGGACTTAAGTTAAATCGCGTCACGCGTCCGCCATCACGATAATAGTCATTGTAATATCCACTACTTACTAATAACTTGTCTTATCTAAATGTATTCTTTTCTGTTTTCACATCGATCGTCTCGGTCGCCTCCTTCTTGTTCTCTCTCTCTCTCTCTTTCTCTCTCTCTTCCCCTTTCGTTCTTTACCTCTTTCTCTCATTTCCTCATGCACACATAATTCTCTCTCTCTCTCTCTCTCTCTTTTCCATTTACATTACAACGTGTTCAACATGTACAAAGCCCTATTTACATTATGTACACCTCATTTCGAGAATTTCCCAATGATAATGCTTCTATCTCTCTCACTCTCCTCTTTCGCGCGCAACAATCTCTTAAACCAGTGCGTCTTCTTTCCTTTCTGTGGCCGCCGGTTACGCCGTTGTCGATGCTTAGAAAATAAAGAGAGAAGAAAAAAAAGAAAAGGAATAAAGGAAAGACAATTAAAAAAGAAGGAAAAAGAAGACAGACGGAAAATTACGTAAATTCGTAAATCGATTGCCTATTCACCAGGCACGTTTGCGCTCGAAGTTGTTCCCGTCTACTTGGCTCGTACACCCTTTTATCCCCTTATCTCTTTCAATTACGATAAGTCGAACGGATGGAATGTAGCTGCGTTTACGATTATATCCGATAATAGTCGTTCCGTGGGCAAGACCTTTCGCTTGTACAAAAATTCATAGAACTAAGCACCGCCGCGTCGTGGACAGAGCGTTGGAGGACGTTCGCGAGACGCGACGACACAATCGTCGAGGGATACAAAAACCTTTCGTCCCTTTAATTCGCCTTGGAATCACGGGATTTAACAATCGCGTTTCGAAAAATGTAACATGCGCTTCCGTGATTCGCGTTCACCGGAGCGCGCGTCGAGAAATAAAATCTTAACGAGTTAAAACGTAGAACGTCGTCGCGCACCGTAACGTACCGTAAAATTTGTTAAAGTCTAAGAGCAACCGCACGAGAGTTTTAGACGTGAAACAACGCGAGTCCGATCTTCATTTCTGATATCGTTCAGGCTTGTCCGCGTATCTCGATTCCAATTCGATACAGTTTGATTTTTGCAATACTCGGTACGTTGCTCTGTAATTGTCGGAAAATGATATCTCGCGGTTGGTTGTTGCTTATCGTGACGACGAGGGAATGTAAAAGTGGAACGAAAAAATGTCGAGGAAAGCGTGCGAAATTGTCGACGCTGGGATACACGGTTGGTTGTCGAACGGCGACGATTCGATACGCGACGACCGAGAAACGCGCGTACAGACTTCACGTATTTATTCGCTACGGGCAAGAAACGAGACGGCAGAATTTTCATGGCGTTGGAAATTATATATACACATACTCGATAGGGTTACACATTTTCGTTCTACCTTTAACATCGTGGACAGAAACGGTTTTCAGATGCTTGACTGTCATCTCAAGCTACGCTTGTGCGAAGGGTCTTCTAAACAGGAAAAACCAAGATAACCGCGAACGGGTTTTCACGCGATGCCAGAGTGAGCAATTACGTTTCATAGAAATCGGAGGAAACGTTCGTAACGCTTAATATAGCTACGCTGGTACCCTTAAAACGCTGTTTATCGCTATTTTAATAATTCGCCTATAGATTTATTCGTCTTAACGTACGATTTGCCGGAAAGAAGGATCACGGCCGGCCCGGCTGAGCAGAGAAATAAATTAAAGAAAAAGGAAACGACGAAACGCTGTTCAACCGAGAGAAAGACTATATTGAATTCACTGTGTTCGCGTGCGCCCTTTCTCGTTTAGGCAAATTTAAACTTCGATCAATTTAAACATAATTTAACAGGTTTCCGTTTGCGTATAACCGTAATAACACAATTAAAGAACAAAAGCTTGGTAAAAGAAGAACCTTGTCTCGTCAATTAGTCAATCCAACATATCTTTCTCCAGTTAGAAATGGAGAAGTCAGATGAGGAAGTCGAATGTTCCGGGAAACGAACATCGAGCCATTGGTGACGTGTTTCAGAGCTCGACGTTCGTTCGTCTAATATATACGCTTACGCTCGTCGACGATGGATCTTCTTTGCAAGCAGAAAATGTCGTCGATCGATTCGACCACCGAACGACGACGATTCGTTCGATCTATCTCGTTTCGATACGATCATCTTCGATCCGTAATTATATTCGAACGATCGCGCGTCGCCGATCGTCGATCTCGATACGACCGCTAATTACACATTAGATAACACTCACGGATGATAAAAAATAAATAGCGCGCGGGTTCCCTTAGTTACATATTAGATTACGCGGTTACGACATATACCTTTTTGTTCTTTAAAAAATAGTAAAAAACAGTGACTAAGTTTTCTTCGCTTTTTCCACGTCGCTCGGAAAATCGCTTTGTATCACTATATATATATATTTATATTTATATTTATATATATATATATATACTTGTTTCGTACAACTCTCACCCACCTTCTCTCTCTCTCTCTCTCTCTCTCTCTTCGTATTTTCTATATATGTATATATATATATATAAATATAATATCGTTACTGTATACATACATATACATTTATATATATATATAATTTTTTTTTATTTATAAAAATAACATTCTGGGACTAAAACGTAACGTTCCAAAGCAATATACATTGAGGAGCTGGCTGGGACGACCGATAAAGGTAATTTTAACCGCTGGCTCTACCTTTGCCCGGGTAGAAAATTCAAGTTTTCAATCATCGAAACTCGTTCGAAATGAACACGCGCGTCCCTTTCTTCTCCGGAACTCGAAGATTCTTTTTCCTTCTATCTCGCGAAGATACTGTCTGCATCTTTTGACAGATCGTGTCGCACGGAATTTTTCACGAAAGCAGTCTTAAGACTTTAGAAGTAACTCTACGATGCGACTAATGTAACGCGATAGTGATTAATCGAAGTAAGCGTTGATCGATTATTAAGTAACTTTAGTTTTCTTCTACGTTCCGTGGCGAGGTCGTTTATCGATCAGCGCACCTGCGATATGTCGCTGCTCTCCGGTTCGATGAAAGCGGAGACGTTTGCAAGGAAACACGGGCTTCAGATTCCTTTATCGAGTCGTCGCCGATTTCCTTCGGGGATTCAAATCGAATTCTCGTTGGTTCGACACTCGTTAACGAACGAATTTTCACGCCCCCGCGGCCAAACCTTTCCCCATTCGATCTCGATATGTCTGTTATTTTTCATATTATCCACGAATCACTTTCGTTAACGAGCAAAGCCAGCATCGACGAAACGATCGAGGAGAAAATCTTCTCTCGATTTCTCAACGCGTACGAGAACAGGCTTCGAGGATACGATCGACAACGAACGAGAACATCGTCCCGAAGAACGCAAGGAAATTAATTCGCTCTGATATCGTTACACTTACTTACGAGCATATACACGATGACTTCTCGTTCGAGTCGTTTACAATCGGCACGTGTACCTCGAAACCTCGAGCTCTGTAAGCGTTCTCCTAGCAAAATCTTAGCAATCTAAGAGGACTCGTCACGTTTTATCGTTTTCCGTACGACATCGTATTTTCCACTCTGTCAGTGAGCCAATCCGAAAAAGCCGAGCACAGCTTCGACGGTACAACGACGATCGATTAACTTCAACAAGAGGTCCGTATCGAATAATTCACGCTATCGTACACAGATCTTCGACGTTTCGTCACACATTCGCACGGTTCTAGTTCTGGAGACGACAGACACGTCCGTTTCGCGTGGACTTTCGCCATTGGTTGCACGCAATTCCCGAGTAAACGGATATGGAAACACAACAAAGGAGGTTCGGGGCCATCCTCGTAGATCGGCCCGCTTATGGCTATAGAACGCGGCAATTATCGGGCTCCAGGTCGATCAGTCGCGTTCATGTTTGAGCTAGAGACGCGTTGTCATCGTTCGCAACTCGTTCATCCGGTCGAACGTAGCTCGAGACGCGTCGGTTGTCCCGGTGTGTGATGGTTTTCTTCAGTGAGGAACCACCGTACACGTCGCGTTAAACAGAAGATCGCCATCGTCGTAGTCATCGACGATATCTCAAACTTCGCGTGTTGAGGACGCGACCCTATAACATTCACGAACTACGCGTTGCTTCGATCGTTCCTTCGTCGATGGCCACGAGACGCGGCGTCTCGACAGCAAGGAGCGCATCCATCGTCCTCGTGCAGGAAGACGAAGAGGACGACAGGATCCTGCCAGTGGAGAGCGTTCTAACACTCGCTGTAGGAAGGCGGTGGCATTCCGCGCCCGGTATACATGTCCGTCTGCGGCTGCAGATGACAGACGACCGTGTGTCCATCTAGAACCGCGACTGTTCTCGTGTGATCTGGCTGAGGCGGTATACCGTAACTGGCCGGAAGTCGGGGCAGCTCGCCACGTTCGTACCATGCTTGCTGCTTTCGTAGCTTCTCCCAGCAAGTGTTCAGGGTCCTCTCGAACGCAGGACTGTACTCTGACGCGTCACAATGGATATTTCCTCCGCCGCCACGGTCCGTCAACGTTTGCCCGTAATGCATCAGATTTCTATCGGTGGCCGGCGAGTATGGGATCAGCGGTCTGTGATCGCCGTAACTTCTCGACGATTGTCTGCTCATGTCGCTTTGCCTTCTGCCGTCCTCGTCGGACATGTCCGATACTTGAATCTCACCGCCGCCGCCGCCGCCACCGCCGCGCTCGATCTCTTCGTAAACTGGTTCGTCCTCGTTCGTCAAATCCCGCGGAAGATGTACGTGTTGACCGTGATGGGCGTGCAGCTGATGATGAGCTGGTCCGTTACTACGACCGTCCATGATCTCCGTGTATTTATGTTTGTACGGTATCGCAGTCCTTCGGCCACCACCGCCGCCTCCGGTAGTCCTGTTGCCGCTCATCTCGTTGTTCTCGTTCATTCCTCTCGCGCCGCGGTTTCGTCCGGAGTGTCCCAGGGTCAGGGTATTGTGCGTCCTAGGCGAGTCTTCTTGCTCGGAGCCACCATGGCCGGAGTCACGGGAATACGATTTAAAAGAAATGTTCTGCGGGAGAGACAGATACGTTTAAGTAACCGCAGGTTGATGACGGTGCGAGGGATTTGATGAAATTTGATGGTCTGATAAATAACATAAAGTGACTTGGCGTGTAACTTGGTATGTACGGGGAAGGGGGTTGTGAGTGCGTGAACGATGATCTTCGGTATTTCTGGAGTGGCTTTCTAAGTTGAATTTAGAATTAGACTACCGAGGAATTCTTTGGAGAAAGAGCTCGCAAGAGAAAATGATGAATCAAGTAAATCGAATCGAAGCGATTCTGATTTTGTGATATTACCTTCGTTTGAATCGGTAATTAGAATGCCTCTTGAAGGATTTTGTTCCTTTTACATTTACTAGCTGATTAATTATAAATTTCTTTCCTTTTTATTCTTTCCATAACTGCGACTATTTGATTATAATTTCATATTCATCATAAAGCTGTAAGTTCCCTTTTTTAGAAAGCTCTTCAATTATTAATTTAACTCGCAGAAATGCAAGGATCTCGTTCGTACGATACCTACGAATTATAAATAGGGGAGGGTCAATGAGTCTCATCGAGGATCCACCTCGATGACCTCGGGAACGTTTTACAAAATTCACGAGCTCGCATGCATGGTCGAAGGAACGAGCGAGAAGATCCGTTACGTGCTGTATGATGATATGTACAAAGGCTATGATCATAAGGGCACGTTCATAGTATCATTCTGTCACTACTGAACGAAAACGTAAAACACACACAACGAGCTACGCGCCCCGTACGAAAATAAACACGTTCATCTTTGACAAAACTGAATATGGTCTTGTGTCTTTCAGTGTACCTATATACATTCTCCAGGATCATCGTCGAATTCGAAACCACGAAGGTATTTTCTTTCCAGGATCATATATTTTTGAACGGCGAAAGACGCCATCGTCTGTCAATTTTCTTGTATTTTCCACGAATTTTCTTTCGTTGATCAACTTGGAGGTTTCGAAAACGAAATGATCGCGATGACACAGAGAACGAAAAGGGAGGAAATAGGGGGGAACGCAAGCTCTCGTCCGACGAATATGTTCCACCGGAAACGGGTTTCCCCACACCTCCATGCGATTTCGAAGCGTCGGGTCTGGTCGAACCACGAGGTGTCCTCTAAGTGTGCAAAATGTGTTTCTAGGTGCTTGTCAAGTAAGGATCGAAGAAACGTAACGAAAGAGAATGGAAAAGACGTGTTGAAAAACTAAAAACATGAGAAGAGAATGAACGTAAAAAGAAAAATAAAAACCATGGCACACCATGCAGTCAATTAGAGAAACAATGGCAGAAGAACATAGTGAGAGAAAGGAAAAAGTTCGATCGAAACAATACACGACACGAGCGAGCGAGCGAGCGAGCGAGCGAGTGAGCGAGCCTTTTTCTTAGCTGCGGTGAGTTAGTTACCTTCCACATGAGGTTTTTGTTAAGGTGGCCCCAAGTGGCGGTGGCAGATTTGGGGATATTAGGAGCTGAGGGTAAGAAGGCGTGACGGGCGTATGGCAGGGTGGCCACGATGTGAGCCTCTGTTGGAGAGGATTCACGTGGCACTGTAACTGCCGGCTGCCTATCGACAATCGCCCAGCTTCGACCGGACGCCAAGTACTGGAAAAATCGAACCATTCGCCGTTCTCTCTTAACCCTTCGTTTACTGATACGCAAGGGGATGATCGAGTGTTGTGTCCTTTTTCATGAATCAGCGTATATGTGTGAATCGTTTAGGGGATGTCATTTGAAATATTCTTATGGGGCCGTGTGTTCACGATGATTTGATGTAGTATATTTGGACGATTGTTATCCATCGTCAATTACGCAATTCGTGAGTCATATTGTAATTGGAAATTACGTCGGGTCGAGGTTGTTATGTTCATGTAGTACAATACACGAGGGTATAGTACTCTCGGTCCACGATACTGGAAAGATCAAGTGATTAATATCGAGGACATATCTGACACGGTGAATAACAGCGAAATACCGATATTAAGAGAATATTAAAGCGTCGAATAAAAGATCGTAATTAACTTTAAACAATCGATTACGAAAGTATCGCAATTTACCAGTAAACAAAGGGTTGCTCGAATGTCACGAAACCTTAGACAAAACACCCTGCTCCGTAATTCCTCGCGTCCTTCTACGTATAATCTAGACAAAATTCCACACGTTCTCCGTCACCGGGAACTTTCTTCTTTCTCAAGAGTTCCCTTCGAAACTAATTAACCCAGCAACGCGAGGTTGTTCGTGACAAATACGGGCCGGTGCGATCGTTCTCGTCGCCAGGCGGACGGATTAGTCGGATTTCGTGTGACACGGTTAAAAAAGGGCCTCCGACCTATCGGAAGCGACGCGCACACGGAAGATACGGACAGGGTAAATCCGACGATATCTGACGGAGCTGCGATGCTCGCCGGAAGTGTGGCGGATTTAACTCGTACACGGGCAAATCTACGGCCTAACGGACTGAGATACGCGAAGTCAACACGCACACCCCGACCTCGTGCGTGTTTGGCTTGGAACGATACGCGACCACACCTGTTTTCCGGCCTCGCGTGAACGACGATGAACCGCCGACTTTCGATCGAGATTTTTTCCGCTTTCGACGAAACGTCGAAACAAGGACGAGTGACAGATTTCGGAAATTTATCATTTTTCTCGCCCTTTATATTTAATCGAGAAGAATTTTGTTCTTATTGCGTTATTATCCTGAAGAGCATCCAATGAATTTTCTCTCCTTTTACCAAGTTAAGGTAATCGTCGTCTGAGCTTACCCAACAGATTTTTAGCTTTTATTACGTTTTACGAATCCGTTTCGGATAGCTCTAGATTATTTTTGAATCCGTCAAGACACTTTTCCAACTTTAAACAATATCGAGTTACAATAATAATTGAGATTAGTAAATGCACGAACAATTGTCGAAAAATTATTTGATTTTTAAGTGCTTTTTCCGTTGGAAAGGTTCTAGATTATCGATTCGTTGGTATTCCCTTGAAGCGAGAAGGCAACACGATGGAGCAAGGTGAGATGCGACAGAGATCGTGGCGCGGGGAGAACGAGTCTTCTTTGTTTTCTTACTGTCTGTAATGAGGTAACGTCGGGAACCGGCTCCTCGTTTGCGCGGCTGACGTGCAACCGTGCCGAGACTGGGCCGTCTGTATCAGAGAGGAAATAGCGTAATACCGATCATCGTGATGGCGTTTCACCGACCCATCGAATAAAATTACCATCGTGCAACTTGTAAAACCGGCTTTGATCAAACCGTTCTCGTTCTAATGGGAACGCACCACTTTTCCACGTTCGCTCGGCTAATTATGGATTTTCGCGTTCTCGTGCTTTGCAGTTAAAGAACGTGAAGCGTCTCCGAGTTGTTGGAGCGCGAGCTGGATCGTTAGAGGCTTCGATGATCCGTATTACCCTATCCTTGCCTCTCGTCGCGCGAATGTGCACCTGGTGTTAATTAGCGAAAACGCACAGAGCAAGGGGAGAGAAAAAAAAATAGGAAAAAAAAAAGACGATGTGTCTGTTTATCCATGTGCGTATGTCTGCGTACGTGTATGAGTGTGTCCGCGTGTATGCAGAGAGCAAAAGTAGTCGAGAATAGTGTGCGAGTGTGTATGTGTGTACGTTGCGAAGGAGGTGTGAGAGAGATGTGAATCGGATCGGTTCGACGAGGTCTCTTCTCGCCTTTACGGTTTTCTTCAGTCTTCGCGGTCATGTAACCGATCGTGTGATAGGTGAGTAGTCTAAAGAGCGTCTCGACGCGTGTAAACACGTACGTTTGCCCGACTGTGAACCGAACCGAGGCCGTTGATCGAAAGGCGCAGAAATATGTATTTTCGAAAGGGAACGAAGAGAAGAGTCAAATCGGGCGCTTTTCGATCGAACGATCGCTTGACAGCAAGCGGCTTAAAGATATTTTTGGACTGCGTGGACAGAATTCGACGAACGCGAAGGATATATAGGATAAGATAAAATCTATAGCTATGGCATGGATTGCAAAAATGTTTTTTATACGTATTTCGATAAATACGTATATTAATCGTATTCTGTCCACGCGGGCGGCTAAAAACAATATTCGCTCGTACATTACGAATCTTTCTGAACGTATACTTCCTTCATGTTCTACGGAAATTCGTTTAAACTTCTTTAATGATAGTATTACCGGTGGGCTCACGCATCAGTGACTCCAGAGTAAAAAAGGAGTCGATAAGCGACAAACAGGTTTGCGAGGAAGCCATGGCTGA
The DNA here is from genome assembly GCF_014825855.1 of Bombus pyrosoma. Lineage (NCBI taxonomy): Eukaryota > Metazoa > Arthropoda > Insecta > Hymenoptera > Apidae > Bombus > Bombus pyrosoma. Next base: position 2,621,098 of record NC_057770.1, on the reverse strand, counting down.
TTTGCTAGAGCAGATGCTATTCAATGGAATGTGGGACCTGTCTTTTTAACCTTGCAATGGTTAAAATGGTTACTGCCAACATTTTCCTTATACTTTACGCTTTACATATAGGAAATATAGAAGCGTGTCGAACGGTATCTTGTTAAAATTTCAACTGGATATAAAAAATGAAAATTTTGTTAACTCCATATGTATACATACAAGGCAAATGATCAAATCTTTGAACTTTTACACTCTGCGTTCGTGAATATAAATAATATTGAACATTTTCGCTAACGCAGCAATATTAAAGTCTATATCTACAACCATGCACATTGTTGGCGTTAATTCAGCATGGATACCGACGCGCCTCGTTTTAGGGTGATAAAACATTGAGCAGACAGAGAATGGACGCAGGCTGAAAGTGTTGCAAATAGCAGTCAGTCGTCAAAGGCGCAGCTGCGAAACCGATTGTATAAATCATCGATGTTACACATTCGTTATGTTTCTCGTGCGTGTACCGGTCCGTAGCAAAGAGTTTCATTAACGTTCCGGAAACATCATCTGAAATAAATGGCGAGCCGTGCAACGTCGGCTCGTTTCCACGTGCGTTGCAATAAAAGTGGGTCTCGATCTGGCGAGACGTGGGAACAAAAGGAAGGGAATAGGGTACAAAGTAGCCAGCAACCGCGTTACACCAAACCCAGAGCCAGATAAGAAGCACGAAAATCACCATTGTTAGTAGGAGGTCTTGCAAATAGTACGTTCGCGTGTTTACAGGTGTGCAAAAGTCGAGCGAGAGAGCGTGCCATGTACTTTTCGCTTGGTGCTCGAAGACCAATGCTCTATGCTTACCGCGACGAGAATTTTCTCTCGTTTCGTTCTTTCTCGTTTTTGTCGCTTGTCGGAATCGACACCGTTTTCTTTCCTTTTTTTCCCTTTCCACTCAGGGTTGAAACAAGAACCGATATCGTGAATATCGATACAGAGAGAGAGAGAGAGAGGGGGGGGAGGGGGAGGGGGACAATACGAATACAAATTTATCGAGAATAGTGATATTACGAAACACGGTTTTTATTTCTTTGGTTTCCCGGGTTTCGCTGTACGTTTGAATTGAAAGCACGAATTTTTTAATATCTCCCGCGCGCGTTCGAGCTCAACGTTGACAATTATACAACTACGAAAAAAAAAGGCACATCGTGCAACCGTACGAGTGTCGTTTGTTTTTGCGAAAACCACGAGGCACGTGCGTTACGAGCCGTTCTAAAATTCGGTGAATTTACACCGGCGCGTCAATGACAAATTCATGAACAAACGCAGCGGATAAAAAAAGAAACAAGCAACGTGAAAAGGCAAAAAAAAAAAAAAATAAAGAAGAGAGAGGTGACAACGGTATGCAATTATATAATCGTCATAGCAAATGTCGTTTATCATTTTTTAGTCGATTTGTGTCTAGTAATTTCCATTAAATCCGATAAATTCACCCGACAATTGGCAATAAATTTTTACGGAGAACATAACAGCAGCAAGATCGCGCATATTATAGCTCGCTGTGTGGTTATCGTTTCATCTACAACCGAGTATCGTTGTTTTATCATACAAATCTACGGCATGACCACGTTCAATCATGTCACCTATCTCTCTCTCTCTCTCTCTCTCTCTCTCTCTCTCCCTCTCTTTTTCTCTTTTATTGTTCCTCCAAACCAACCCCTGAATATCATTCTTCGCATGCTCTCTTCTCTCCCTATTCCCTACTCTAACTCCCTGAATATATACATCTGCCTGTCTCTCTCATTCTCTTTTTTCTCTCTAAATTTTCTTCACAGCGAGCGCGATAGAGCCGAAAGAGTCGAACGGTTCACGGTTAAATGCCGTTTTAGCTCATCCCGTTCCAGAACCAGCTTTTCGAGGCGGACGAAGAGACTCTCGGTGACGTTAAAAAAGTGTTTCTGGCACGCGTCGCTTTTGAGCGGAACGCGAGGCCATTCGAAACGAATCTCCCTCGACTAGGAGGGTCGAGGACACCCACTTCACAATTTATCCTGCAACAGACTTGGGGTAACACATTAAAAAAAAAAAAAAAAAAAAGAACACGAAGAAGGAGAAGAAAAGAGACGACAAAAGGAAGGTAGCTGGAGGGCGCTATTTCGAAGATGATACGACGACGCGGTTGCATTAGCATACACGAGCGAACAGAGTCGAGGGTGGTTGACGTGTTGCTGGTTAAACGTTTAACTAGTTTCGAAAGCCCTCCATTTCCTGTGGTACTGTCTTTAAATACTAATCACAGAGAAAATCTGTTGCCTTTGTAAAGCGTACCTTCGTAAATCTTTACGAAGTCATTAGGAGAAGTGATAATTGTTAAAAAAGAGACTACCGTTTTGGATGAATAAGAGATTTATATCGAGAGAAGAAGAGGGTGCACGGCACACAGCCAACGATTGCGAAAATTTCGTGATCGTTTGGTGGAACGGTGACAGTGGGTGCATCGTTAAATTGAAGAGGAAGGTCCGGCCTTCAAAGGGTCACGTAGTAGCGGTCGTTAGAACCGCAACGGAAACCATTCTTCTTAATCGCGTGGATGATCGTGCAGCGAACAAGAAAACACGAGTGCTTGGTTGGTGTCGCGGTCGGTCGTCGACGACGGACGAAAGAATTCGCCCGATAAAGGTGCAAGAACCTTCGTGTAGTTATCAACTCGAAAAGCTGGCTGGCGTTCATGTAACGAGCGACAGAATGGCGTAGAGGGAGTGTGTTATTAATTCCAGTACTATTAATTATACTTGCGTTACTGGCAGAAAGCGATAGTCGAAAGTAAAGAATAACAAGAAGAAAAAAATAATGACGGAGTAATAGATGGTGAATAAAGAAGAACAGATGAGAATCAGTTATCGAGTCAAAGACAAATAGAGCTAGTTAGAAAGAAAAAAAAAGAGAGAGAGAGAGAGTGTGACCTATTTTCGTTCGTTCTCCTCCTTCAAAAAATATTCCCTCTTTCGATCGTATGTTTTCACATTTTCTCCCGCGCGACAGACATACAGTTGTCAAAAACTGTTCGAACAACCGTTACGAAGAAAGAAATTGGTTTTTTTTTTCTCGGTTTGGTGTAGAAGCGGCTATCGGATACCTTGCTGAGCGGGATGCCTATTGTGGTTGCTAGGTGCCATCATGTGCATCTGGTGTGCCCCGACCGGCGACCTCAGCGACAAATTGTTCAGGTTCACGTTTATCGAAAGATTCGTATTGTTACAGGCGGCGGTCAGGTTGTTGTGATTGTTCGGCGGTGACGTGGTCGTTGTTGTACCCACATTGGAGGCGGCGTGCGGCGACAATCCGGAGCTATCGGTCGTCGGCGCCGACGGATTCGACGAGGTGTTGTGAGAGGCGAAGTCCTTGCCTCCGTTAGCACCACCGGCGCCGCCGCTGGTACCGGAAGAGCCGCCGGAGCTTCCGGCCACCGTCTTCGAGCACCTGAGGCACTTGGGCAGCCAGGAGTGACGGCGCACGAACTTCCTGTATTCCTTCCTCACCTGCAATGGCGAAGCAAACCCACCCCCCGAACGAAAGGTTTTTTTTTAACGGTGCACAAAGAACCAAGGCAAGTGCGAGCGCGCGTTCGTTTCTCGTTCGTTCGCGTATGAATAATAATAACAATTAAAAGAAAAAAGAAAAAAAAGGAAAACGAATTGAAAAGTATATATATGATATGATCTTCCAGGATGACGATGATGATATACTTTAACGATGAACATATATTTTGATATATTGAGAAACATGATTATGCGATCGAGTTTATGAAGCATTGGTGCCGAATTTACAGATAAATTAGGAAAAGAGCGGTGCATCCTGCAGTGGCAACCAAAATATAAACGTTGTTCAAATGAAAAGGAAGAAGATAACTGAATATAACGAGCTGCAAATCAGGCTACAGGATCCCGGTTAATTCGACAAATAAACGTGGGTGATTTTCGATTGCCACAGCACTTTATTTGAGACATCATTTGTTGTCATCGTGTTCTGTTTTGCGAGATACCATTACGATGTTTAGACTGCGTTTAACATGATTCCTGTCAAATGATCCTCTTGCTTATGGAGTTACTTGCTACTTATATAATACGAAGAATCCGCTTTCGTACATAGTGCATCGAATTCTTATGTTACAAGATCCTTGACTCGTGAATAATTGTGTTAACTATAAACCTTACGATAGAAACAGTTTTACAATTCTCATTATATAAAGTTCCGATTCGACAATTGCTTTCTTACTTTCCTTTAAACTTCGCGTTGACATTGCTTCTTGCTCTCGAAACGTTTCGCGGTTGCTCGATACAAAATTGAAAAATATACGCAATATAATCAACCGAATAAATTAACATCCTGTTTTGTTTTTAATAATAATAATAATTATCGTAAATAATTTGTAACATTCTTTCGCAATAATTTTTCGCGCTGTTTAAAAGATGCCACTCGAATTTCGTTGGTTTCATTAACGATAAGAATGCACGACGAAAGATGAAAGAATGAAGGATGATTCAACGAGGCGTTCTAAACGTTGGAACGCGCGTTAACAACACCAGAGAGTTTAAAGTAAGGTGGATGTTTGGACCCCGACGTATTCCCTTACCTTCTCGTTCTGAACGCAATGGAACACAAAGATAAACAGCCCCTGCAGACTATTCAATATGGTGAAGATGTACGCCATCACGACGGATTCTTGGTTCAAGTAGAGAAGCCCGAAGGTCCAGGTGAGTCCCAGTAGAAATACTAAGACGATCGCTCCTCTCAGCCATGCCCTGGTCAGAAAATATCGATCGATGAGTCACATTGAAGCTGAAAATCTCAAGAACAAGATAATCGCGAGCGATGCTTAAAGGAACGTGAACGAGAGCTATGTGAAGTTATCGGTATGAGGGATTTAGAGAAAAAAATACAAGAAAAAAAAAGGTAACGAAGAGAGTGGGGGTGGAGGGGGGCGAGCGGGGTGAAAGGAAACGATCTCTTTAGTCTCGTGCCATTGAAAGAATTAAGAGTAACGTGCTAAATGATCGATGATGGTGTGACTTTAATTCTAATAATTCCAATGCTACATTTGTCACGTTCTTATCGAAATGGAGCGGCGAGAACACGGAAGATTATCAGGAGACGGCGTTATGCACCGAAGTGCACGCAACATTTCGAGCTGCGCGATGCTAACGTGTACTACTAATGTTGCTCGTTTCTACACGCGTGCACGTGTCGTGTACACACTCTTCAACAAAAGCATTAGCATCGTTAATGTTCTCGCGAGTCTCGAAAGCGGCTGGCGTCCTATAAGCATCGCACACAGTGTTACTATTTCTTACTTCTTTCCACCTTCTCCGTATCGACGTTCCTACTATTTTTTGCTTTTTCTTTTCTTTTCTTTTCTTTTCTCTCCTAGTTTCTGATCTATTAGAAACGATCAAGACTGCGGATCTACGGGAGGATCGGGTACACGAACTACACAGGTAGGCAGGTGTTTGTTACTTCTAATCTCGCGCGTATACACTAAGCTACTCTCAAATCAGGCCTTATACCCGAAACTAAAGGATAAATACGGCATGCGGTTTAAATCGTCGTCTATGTACTCAGAGGAAAGGCAAACAGCGTGATGTAACTAAGAAATTCGGTGAATATCGATCGCCGCCACGTGTGTTCTCTGTCAAGCATTATCGCGAGGATACCACGCTACTTAAGCCGTTGATAATTGCAAATTGCCCAGGCTTTTCTAAACCGATACAGAATGATATAACAATGAGGATAATAACATTTGCGATTCCAGTGAGTCACACGATCAATGTTCGTTCGATTAAACGATCAGCGTGATTTTGTTTTTCCCGTGAACAGACTATGTGCTACGTTCTACATTCTACAGTCGCAAAAAAAAAAAAAAAAAAGAAAAAATGATAAAATGAAACAATTATCGTATCAGTAGCTTTGAATTACAACGAAAAAGAAAGAAGAGAAAACGGTGAACTTGTTAAATGAAAGAATGGTGAAATTAAAGGCATGTGAAACGACGATTAGTAATAGAATGATGTAACAGTGAATGAACGAGATGTGGGTAATAATAAAAATTGGTAAATATCTTACAAGTGCGCTTGCAATTTGTTGGGAAGAGCATTCTCTTCCTTTCCACTACCAACCAACCACGCCATGCAGAAGAATGTAGAACAGTGTAGACAGAAGTGGGTAGAAGATTTAATACAAAAATGAAACAAGACAGCAAAGTTAGGTGATTGTTCCGGCACCATTTTAATTAATTGATTATTAAGAAAAAAAAAAAAACAACTTATTGTTTCGCTAGTGCAGTACTCGATTCGTATTACTATACGTTATATACCTGCGTTAGTACGATAGCACGTTCAACGACATTTAAATACGTTCGAATTATTCGAAAGGAAAATAATGAAAATGAAGTACAAAAAGGACGTAAAATGATTGAAAACGGGGAGAGAAACGAAACATAAAGAGAGAGAATGATTTTTTACGATAAAGCAATTTCGATAATAAAACGAGTCGAGTTTGCACGAGAATTTAACTACCGTCACCAACATTTTCGTACAGAAATTGATCAAGTTAATTACTTATTACTATCTCTCTCTTCATTCGACATAGTTTTGCTCGTTTCATTGAAATCACAGAAAACACAGAACGCAGGCTAATTATCATCGTACTCGTTCGATTGTTCGTGCGTCTAATTTCTCGTTGAAGCATGACTCGACTGTGACGGCATTTTTAATCACATGTAATACATACTTATTGACGAACGTTAGCAATACATGTATGTAATAGATATACATGTATAATTATATATATATATATATATATAGAACGATAGCCATATAGTACCTAAGATTTATAGCAATACAAGTGGTGTGTCGAACGAACGGAAATCTTGCGATCATTCCAACACAGTAAATTAATAAAACGGAAATATATAGAAACGAAAAGAACTCAGCATGGCCGCCAAAAAGATGCGTGACAATAAAAGATTCTCTTTCGGGAGATATCTTTAAGCAAGTAAAGCTTGCGAACGTGAACCGAAAGCACCAAACAAACATTTGGATTCTACTCGACGATAGGATTGATATATCTCGAATGTGTTAACGGACGGACTCGATCGATTACTTTAATATAGAGATACATAATATATATGTACAAATTCATTTGTTACGTTTCTCGTATTTACGGACAAACCCTGGAATTTCTAGGCTTACCTTGCGCTGGCCAATCGAGAGTGCTCCTTACTCTTCATCGCTACGGTCGTGTTTGCGTGCCGGCACATCATATAAATCGCCATCGATAGGAATACCAAGTTTGCCTAACAAGAAAACCGGATAACAGCTTCTGTATCGAACTTATTCTAAGAATAGAATATATAGATAGGTATATCAAATATTCATACGGCTTTACGTTTCATCGAAACACTCGATGCTTTAAAAACATTATTATATATTAATATAACGTGGATCGATTACGATTTATTTTTTACTTGTCTTGGGAACAGTCATCTTACCAGTATAACGAGTATCACTGGTCCAACGAAGCTGAATATGAAGTAGTTATCCGCTCGTAGCCAGCAATATCGATCGGTACCGTAACTCAGAGGATCGATTATACAAGAAATGGCTACGACCAGCAACGGAGCACCATAGGCGACTAGATAATACCAGCGTAGCCTTGATTTTTCTGCTTCGAACACCTCGATCAGCATGACGTATAATTGAAACCCTGCAAAAGAAAATCGAAAGGAAATCAAACTGGTACTCCCGTTTTGCCGAACCGTTATTTGTTGTTAGTTAATGCATGATTCGACAAACGGCAGTGTTGCAGATATTCTATTCGAGAGATACCTTCGAGGAACATCCAGGCGAATGCACAAAGAAAAAAGAAGTGCAACAATCCAGCGACGATACCGCAGATAATTCTCTGATTCGTTTGTCCGATTCCGCAAACGAATAAAATTTCCGCGATCAGCAAGCACACACACAGATTCTTGTGGATGGTTGTTCTATCCGACTGTAACGAAATAGCAAGAAACGCTTGGTAGATGGTCGATCGATGCAGCCAAAGCTTTTGTGCTTTGCGATCAATGTAAGATTCGGCAGGGAATAATTACCTTTAGTCCGCGAAATAATTGGAAGGTCAAAATTGCCAGAACCAGGCAAACCACGGAAATGATACAGCCGATATAGGTGATGATCTGCAACGCGACTTGATGAGCAATATCCAATCTGACGGCGTGCACGTCCATTAGAACGGCGAAATTTGTAAGATGGTTGCACTCGCATACTGTGTGAGTTTCGTTGGTTTTTCGTATTTCACAACCCTCCTCTGACCAAGCACTGAAATGGGAATTAAAAGTATATAAGAATAACAATTATGTTATTGTGTCAACTTCGGAGAACAAGATTTTATTGCGTATGTAAATATTTTCCAAATAAACAACATTACGAATTAGCTAGGGAGATGTAATTAGAAGATGAACTCACCTTAAGATGTAATCCCAGAACACACAAGTCGGATTGGTGACGTTCTCAATGGACAGATGCTTGAAATAGACTCTGACAGGCTCGCTGAGCTGTATGTGCCTTCCTTTGCCCAAAGACGCGGAGATCACTTTACTATTTAGAAGCCTGGTCGTGTTCCTTTTCGGCAATGGCTGAGGGTCGTCGTTCATGACTAACGATGATACCTCAGCTTGCGGCTGTAAGATCTCCTCGAGCCTGTCAAAGGCCATGAAGACCAAACGGACAATGCCACCCTCGCTGTTCTCCAGCAAAGCTCCTCTGGTTAACTCGACACGATCGTTCGAAGCTGCCCATCTCTGTTGAGCTGCCTCCGTCGGGAACACTTCTAGATCATCGCCGATATTCCGGGCATCCAGGACGCGTACTTCCATTACTATTTAAAGAGATATGTGAATCGTAAACATCGAAGGATATCATGATACTTTTATATGGTGTAAACTAGTTTGGGTTGAATGAGATGTTTCGTGCAATTGGAAAGAATCGAAGATATATTTGAAATCCAATACACAATGTATTGAATTCTTTTATTTCAATTGGCGTTTTATAACCGGGAACTCGGATTATTCTCGGTACCAATCATTTTGTTATAACTTTGGCCTTTACTCTTGAACTTTCGAATGCAATACATATTCCGTAGAAACACGTCCACGTGGGGCATCGAAATAAAATTTATATCCTCGGGAAGGTATTTCGTCCTGAACAGGACGGCGCGGCGTTAACCGAACTCCGCAACGTTCGTCAATCTCGCGACCATAAAGTTCCGCTACTCGATTCATCTTCTCGAACGAACAATAAAACTAAACGCGCATATCTTTCTGTCCGTTATTTTTTCCTTGTTGTCACGGTATTTCGCTCATCGTATATTCCATTCGATCAGTCATAAAAGTGACGTCTTCGGCTGAGAAGAAAAATTCGAGAGGACTAAGCCCGGCGATGGTGGTAGCTAGTTTTCTGTTAGCACGAAAGAAAGAACACGGTCAGACGGGCGAATATTATGTTACATGGCATCCGGCCGGCTGTCGCTCATCAAACTTGTCTTCTTTTTACCCTTTACTGTTATGCTATTTATCACGCGCGGATCTAATGTTGGTGCTACTTCGTTCGACCGCGACGCAGAAAGTTGCTTCCAGCAGCCTCAATCACGACCGCGCGCTACGTTACTTTCAGGAAGTAAATCAAATTGCTCGTAATTTTCTCGGTGGTTTTGTTGTGTTAATGCCGGGTAGGGAGAGAGAGGTAAAGCTCGGGTTACAACATTATCCAGCTAGGTACCAGAGAATTACGATGGGTTTGAATCTTTGTTTTATCTACGCCGGATATTACCACCGTCGCATTCCACAGATAAGGGATCTAGATTTATGCGACCCGATGCTAAAGTCGGACCTACGATACTTGCATGTCCATTGTGCTAGACGACTCAACGTTAATTCGTTAGACCGACTGCCACTCCTTTTTACTCATCACGGCCCGTCGTCCTTTCTCTCAGGTCTTATCACACCATCTAAATTAGTTCGTGGCTAATTTTTCCTATAGACGTACCCTTGTCTATGATATAACTCCAACTAATTCGAGATTACGCGTCGCTAATTTAAATTTCCAATTACACTGCTTTCAAACGAATTACGGAAAGTTCAATTTGCCGCTCTAATTCAACAAGTAAAGATATATGTAACAATACTCACGTATGTTCCTTCCCTCATGAGTGATCGTTTTCTCGTGCATCAGCGTGTCGGCCAACAAAAACGCGTTCTCCTCGAGTCCGATCAATAAAGAGGTCGCGACTCTCATCTGCTCCTGATGGCTGAGATCCTTCCAAGACGCCATTTGCGCCTTGTCAAGCAGATTGCTGCCCGTCCTCACGACACCTTGCAGCAGCTCGGTCACGCTGACCTCCCTCTGATTCGCGTCTTGGTACGTCCTTATATCTTGTGCCATCTTCTCCGCCATATTCTTGATGATCTTAGTCGTGATCATCATGTCGCCACCATAGAGACCTCTGCTGTTGTTCGTCACCTGCGATAATTCTCGACTGATTCCGAGGATCACGTCGCCTTCTGTTACCCTGTTCTCTAGCGTGGTGAGCCAAACGGAGCGACACTCGCTCAGATCCGGACTGTCTCGATGCCAGAAGGCCGTGTCTGCTCTGGCCAGGCATCTCCAACGCGCCAAACCGTTAGCACCGCCTGGACAACTCTGAACAGCTACGTCGCCAGCTCTGGTCGTGTTCCACGACAGGTTCCTGGCTATCACCGGGGGACACACTTGTCTACCGTAGTCGTACCATTGGCCATTCGAGCTGGACTCTGGGTACAGCGTGCTCGGCACTGGAATATTTGAGTTAGTTACGAGCGTTAGTTGGCCTGTTACTTGGCTTTAGTTAATGGCGTGGCTTTAATGTGATTCTAGTGTCAGGTCCCCGGCGGACCGGAGCTTAGCTCGCGCGCAACATCGTATCGGGTCTGTGAAATGGAATTTTGGATACCCAAGGGTGCCTTAATCTTTTGCAGTGATTGTTACGAGTTGCCGAGTTACATCGAAATCGAACGTTGGTTAGCTGATACGATTTATACACTGACAGTCGTATTTCCTTGCTATTTTAATACGCAGTTGTACATTTGCCGCAAAAGGAAAGAAAAGAAAAAAAAAAACAAAACAAAACAAAACAGGCGATAGAATTTTGGTAATTAGAGATCGCTTTAGTTTCGGATATCTTTATAAAGTTACTTCGACGGTCTATCCATTCTTGAAACTCCCAAGTTTCTGACAGCTGCCTTTTGTGCATTAACCCTTTCGGCACGATCGTTGGCTGTAATTGACAGCTGACAAGCCCTCGAGCCAACGTGTCGACTATAATCGGCCGATGATACTTCAAATCATCCACTCGATAAGTCTTGTTTCAGAGTATAATTAGAGTGCAATATTTAATTACATTAATAATTCATCGATTCCGCCCTTTCTAGGTTTCAGCGCATAGTGATCGAACGATCGAACGAGAAAGCTCTTTAAGTAGCTTTCTGTTCGAAGCTGATGTTCTCGAGTACCGTCTCTCGATCTCGATGATAAAATAAACGATACATTCCGTGCTCTCTTTATCAAAACGCCATCAACGCTCTCCTCTCGTTTATGAAGACCGCTCAAACACTCGAGAACTTACCAGTGGTCCTTCGACTCGTTCTCCAAGGAGCAAAGGTCGACGTGGTTGTGGCCTGAGTGGTTTCAGGAACAATCGGAGGCACCGCTGGTACATTCGCAGACGGAACGTTTGCAGGAGATATTAAGTCTTGGTCCACTTCGAGGACCTCCGTATCGACCGGTGACCTCGTCGACGTGGGACTACAAAATGAAAAGGGTTTGTCACTTTCAACGACGCTCGTGCAGTCCAACTTATCGGCTCTCGTCCAACTAACGACGTAACGAAAATATTTCCCCGTCGAGAAAACGTAATAAAATTCTACTTTTAATGGAACGTTTCGATAACTTTATTTTTCTAGCTGACACCGAAAGAATATCCTTCGAATCGTAACAAAGTTACGTGACCATTGAACGTTAAAGAAAATCTTTATTATTTCACGATCCATTTCCAAATATATCGTTATCTCTGTTATTAAAAATTACTATTAAACGAAATCTATAACGAACAATTATGGTTCGATAACAAATCGTTGAATCGAAGCTCGATAATTCAAACCAAACGAATTTTAAACTGAACAAAAGTATACTGACCTTGGCGTGGTGGTTATTGGGAGCGTCGGGGTGGACGGTGCTGGCGGCTGCGGCGGTTGTTGAGCCTGGGGTGTCGTAATCCTCGAGGGAGGCCTGACAGTCGGCTTAGCCGTGCTCCAAACGCTTGGCTGAGAAGCCATGATCCACGGAGGACTCGGACGGGACGTTGTGGTGGTTGTTGCCGCTGCAAGTGTTTCGTCGGTCTCGTTTTAATTCGTCGAAAACGGGAGAAAAGCACACGGGTGGGAAAACGAAACACGGGCTGATGACGAACACGCGGAAAGAAGAGACGCCAACTTTCAGGGAGGGTTACTCTCGAGGATGCTAAGAGCTCGTCTACGAGCTTATCGGATTCGAACGCCGAGTATAATTAAGAAGGAAAGTGATTCGAGGAGCTCGAAGGCAGAGCCGGGTAAACGAGCTTTTCGACTGAGCTCAAACGACGGGGATATTTTAAACCTCGTTGCAGGCTAGGGGGTAGGGATCAATCTCTCGCCGATTCTCATCGGAACGTTTCCTCTCTCTTACGGCCAGAAACTAACGATCGCACTTTGTTTCTCGTGGAATTGCCACGTCACGGTGAAAACCTCTTTAATCTCTTCGATTCAAGCTCGCCTTTTTATTTTCGAGTGTTCGTCGGGGTCCGACGAGAAATTAATCGTCGCGATAGCTATCGCGATGGATGATTACAATGAAGTTTTAACATTTTCTTGAAACTTATCACCGAAGCTATTTGGAACAAACGACTTTCGATGGAAAGTAACTCACCGTGTTATCTCTTTGCTTCGTAATCGATATGGCAAAACATTGATTCGATAACGATGCTTAGAAGGGACAAACGATCGATGCTCTCAGAAACCGGCAATAGTATCCTCTATGACCGTTCAAGCTCATTCCAGGATTCCCGTATCTCGAATATATATACGTACACGTTCCATTACAAAGAGACATCCTTTGGTCTGGATGGTTCAATGCATCGGTCGAACAATCGTGATGTTGTATCGATCGCGACAGAAATATTCCCGAAAACGAAAGGTCTTGGCCATTCGGCGATGCGAGTCGAAGCGAGCGGCAGGATTAGCCTACCTTCGAGGCCGATATCGCGACTATATCTGGCCTAAGAGGAGAAAACGATCTTTAACCCAAGATGGCGACGGCAGTTAATCCCTGAACGGGATGGTCCGCGTATTTCGCGGTACTATCTCTATAGGGGTCATCTTTATTGGCCGAAGGGGTTGGCGATAAGGTAAAATACCGGACGTCGCCGATGTCCGTTACGATAGTCGGCTATGCAAGAGAAGGACACCCGTATGCATACAGAGGTACGAACGAGAGAGAAATAGAGAGGCTTTCTCGTGGTATCGGGGCTACCAACAGATCCCTTACTCCCTCTTGAATATACACGTCGGTTAGACCGATCTATCGAGCCTCCTGGATATCGATCAGACGAAGAGGATGTGTTTGGAAGCTGTAAAAGGCGAACAGAGAGAGCCATAGAGAGAGCAGAGGGTTGACACTTTATGGTCCAATAAGTGATTGCGTTGCTTGGTGGTTTTGGTAGGTCGTAACCGGTGGGTGTTAACGCTGAAAGGTCAGGAAAGTCAGCTTCATTCGTTCGCTGCTAGTTAGAGTCTGTTTGAACGTCGTAAAGTCTTCAAATACTAGCAACGATACACTCAGGTTATCGTTCTATACAGCGTATGCGTATAGAGAGTCAATAGAGGTGATTTCCTTTTGAACATTTTAAAAAATCTCGATGTCTGATTCTGTATATGTATTTTCACGCGTTTACGAATCGAAAATGTTAAGCTACTCCTACGGTTATGATTACAATAAGGTACGCTGCTTATGTCAATGTATATAGTATGTAAATAGCTAGCAGTAAAATTGATACGAGTATTAATAATTGATCGGAGGCAAATTAATAGAAAGTACCGACGCGGATTTACTGTAACACGTCGTTTCGTCACAGTCGAATCGCAGTATCATCGAGCGTAACGATCGACGCTTGCGGTAATCTTCCCTGCTTCTCTTGATCTCTCTGCTGTTTGCTCTTATTGGATCGTAGAAGAGTTTCATTACGATACGAAACACGTCAGAAAAGTTGGACGTGCAGCCGTGTGTTCCTCTGCGTTACCGATCCCTACGATCGATTTCTCGATCGCAAAGATCACGTCTTCGCGAACCCTTCCACCTCTCTTCCTCTCTCTCTTTCCTCTCCTTGCGATCTTTTCTTTTCTTCACTTTATACTTCGTCTGTCTGGAGAGTGCATAGCCGATGCAAGCCGCTGGAAGATCTTTATCGGGACACGGGCTCGCAGTTACGTGGGCAACGTGAATCATAAGCGCCGGCTTCGGGAAATTCTAATCGATTCTCGCGGTCAGTTGAACAGCTTTTTACCCGTACGCTATGTATATAAACGGCCTGATAAAAAAAAGCGAATATCGGGGTCTAGAACATGAGAATCTCGGGATGCGTACCATCGTTCTCGAGAATCGCATGGATAAAAAATCGGTTCCTGAATTTTTTGCGTAATAATCATCGATATCGATATCGGGAAAAAAGCTTAACGATTATACTTGTTATCGAAAGATCAGCTGGTTTCAGAAAACGAATTTAAAAATCAGAAACTCCTTCGGTATACGCACTATAAAAAGTTTTCTAAATTATTTTGTAATACGTGTTGAACGTGTAATTGGTTGATTATAATTTAAAAAAAAAAAACACTATGAATTATTAACGATAACGTATCATATTAATCCTTAAATAAAAATTTAAATAGGATCTCTTTGACGACCGAGTACAAGAAGAGTACAATTCGATTAACGTAATTTAAGTAATATTCTAATAATCGCAAAGGTTTCTTCTATACGATCTTGGAAAGGAATATGCTGAAAATGATCGCAAAGTCGGCGCCTATGCGATCGTTTGCCGGTATCTACGGAAGACCGTTCGTAGAATAAACGATACAGGGTACAGAGATATTACGAAGGGGAAGGGCGCGTACAAAAATGGTGGAGTCTTACTTACCGGACAGGCAACGATAATGCGCCTCGAGGTACTTGTGCGTGTTGGGACAGGGATCGCCGAATTGCAGCGTCGATGCAACAATGCTGCAGTTCTGCTGGTCGTTGCACCTGGGTTGCGATTGGTCGGTTAACATGACAAACGTACACCCTTACCAAAGTGTACTGAACCATGGATCCTGTCCCTTCTCTCTTACCGTTATGGATGCTCGAAGAGGGATATTCACGAATGGAGAGACTTTTTCGACAGAGTTTGTGTCTTTCGTTGCTCTTTCGCATCTCGAAGATTCACGCTTTTCTCCAAGGTATTTCACACGAATTTTCAAATGTTTTAATCATATTTGTTTATTTTAGTTGCGTTTATCTTGGAAAAATCGTGATCCTGAGCAGCTTGCGCGTAACTCGACGAAGGACGATTCGTCGGTCGAAAAGAAAAGTGTGCACCAACCTAGGCAATAGTACTGCGCCTCGATGTACTTCCCGGTTCCGGGACACGGGTCCTCCTCGAAAATCTCGCTGCGTACGTCCACCGAACAGGAATTACGATAATTGCACCTGTAATCGTCACGTGAGCAGAAAAGTCACCCCAGGGGACAATGATAAGTCACGAAGATTCGATGAAATGGATTTGATTAACGAGAATCAATGGCGTCGATGAAATGTGAACCGTGGCGATCTTGGAAGTATCCTCTAACTTCGAGCTTCAATGATTCTTTGAC
This sequence comes from Bombus pyrosoma, assembly GCF_014825855.1. NCBI lineage: Eukaryota > Metazoa > Arthropoda > Insecta > Hymenoptera > Apidae > Bombus > Bombus pyrosoma. The sequence continues at coordinate 2,605,098 of NC_057770.1, read as the reverse complement.
TCACAGCCCCAACTATCAAACTTTCCAAGGTATTTACAATCGGAAATAGAGAACATTTTTAAGCGTTTCGATGTTTCGAACGTGATATTAGATTTTGTAATATGTTATTTTCAAACGGGTCGCGACAGCGTTCCGGGAGGAATGTTAGTAACAACAGATGTTCGATATTCACGAGGTACACGTGTTAGCAAATAACAACAGAACAATGAGTTAGTAGAAATAGAGATTTGCAGTAGTTGTAAAAGCGCAGTATACGTTCGTGGTAGGACAGATGAACTCGTATTCGCAACATCGTGCGCCGATCGTTTCGTGTTAATAGTACAACGGTGTGTATGTACAGTGATACGAGTATCATGCAGAAGACTTGAATTCTGAACTCAAGCGCGTTTAAAAATTTCCCTAAATAAAATATCCTTCTCTCTTTTAATCCATAGTTTTCGTTCGCGATTTCCATGTTTTTACTTAAAATCGTATACGACCACCGATCAAACCGAAAACACCAAAGGAAAAATTTGCTTCTTCTTTTAAACGTGGCACTTTATTCTTGAGTACACTCGTCGAACGAACGCCAAAGTATCGGTGCTACGAAATAGTAAACTTTCGAGAGGAATCCTACATTACAATTGCCCCTTCTTCCGAGCAATACTTTGCAAGAGCCTCCTTCGTTAAAGAGTACCTTATTGCCGTATTCGCGAGGAACTTCTAAAGCTTTGCCCTCTTACAAGGCACAATGGAACGAAAAATCGTGTTCAACGATGACGCGTGGGAAGCCGCGTGTCTCCGACGACATCGGAGTTTTCTACTTATTTCCAAATCTTCAGTCACTTCGAAGATGTTTTCGCCCGATTCTAATGCCGACGACGCGACGTTTCGTCATTGTTCGCGTGGATCGCTGGTCGTTTGATTTAAAGCGAACTATAATCGTCTTACCAACGAAAGCAGCTTTCGCCTCTTAAAACAAAATCGTTCCATTAAAAATAAATCGATGAATTAAACGCGACCTTTCTTCTTTCTTATACCCTTCGCCACTTCGGACGAAGTAAAAAAAAGTACACGGTGCCGCTTTCTGATGTTATTAGAAAAATTCCGTTGACGCGAAGAAACGGAAAGAGAGAAAACGCCCGTAACGAACCGATCGATGACGTGGAAGTGCGCCCGACTTAATGATCAGCATCGATGCGCCTATTAATTAACGTTTCAGACAGTTTTACACGTTCGTCTTATTCCTTCTTTCATAGCATATTATGTTAAATATTCGTGACAAAGTTGTTCAAAGATATCCTCGAATTCCTCGATCGCTGCGTCGGTAGAATATTTATTCCGAGGTAATTTTAATTCTTTTGAAAGATAAATATGCCATATTTCATAACTTATCTACTCCATCTCGAGCACTGGATATTAGGTACCACTGTACGCTATATAAATAACTCTTTGCCATCTTCCTAGCGAGATTCCACGATATACTGTATTTTACAATGAACGCGAACGTAGCCAATTTCCCACATTCACCACGATCAAACAAAACACCTCGCGTTGCTTCGTCGATTCCGGCGAGCTCGTCGCTTCGATCCGGCCACGCCGCTTACTTTCTGCATAATACACGTACGCGGGGCTCCCACCTTAGAATCGGTAAAGTGTGCACGGTTTAATCTCGATCGGGGGCGAGCCATTAAAGCGAGTGCACGGCCCATTGTTGGCCAGGCGGAGCGGTGCGCAGGTGAAAAGCCCACACACGACCTGTTATCGGTCCTCGTGGCAGCTACTATTTCAGAGGATTAACCGGCCTCTGCTTTTCACCCGAAATTTCATCCGAAAACCCCTGTTCTCCATCGTCTCGAAACAATTTTTTCTCTCCCTTCATCGAGGTTGAAACACGGATTTTCCGGGGGCGTGAACACGACGAACGAACAACAGGAAGGAAGGAAGGTAAAAGAGAAACGTTCCTTCGGGCGGGAAGGATTAATTCGCGCCGCTGACACGACGACAATCGATCGCCAACCGAAAGGGCGGGATTCCTGTTGACTTTGCTACGGGTTCCGGCCACGTCAATTTGTCGTGATTCGAGTGGCGTGTATCGACAGGCTACCGGGAACTTCTGGTTACTTCGTGTAATTGGCCCCGCTAGTAGATTACTATGTTATGGGAGAAGAAAACGGTACCGAAACGTTCCTGTTATCGACAAATCCGGCTTGATTTTTGATTCTCACTACTCGCACGTGCCTCTTCCACTTAACTTATGCTCCGTAAAAGGTCACGCTTCTTTGAGTTCATTAAACGTAACTGATGGAAACCAAGAGCGAAGAAAAAAAATTATACGACGATCTAAAATTATATTTTAAACGCAGTAAATAAACGCGTGTTTTCTCCCGATGATGTTGGTTCGTGTCGCGATGACGTCGCTCCCCTTTTCGTCGGGGATCGTCCTCCTTGCACGCGCGCAGCCAAATAGAACCACTGGCGAGGGTAAACGTAATTTCAGACGGATAAACTACGAGTGAACACGAAAAATCGCCATTTCGCGGATGTTGCGCCGCTCGTTATTAAGGCCTTCGGTTTCCTTCCACCCCTCTTACAGCCCCTTCTCGCTTTCATCGTTCGTTCCCATCCGAGTCGACATGCCGGTCGCGTTTGCCCGTCGTATCGCGCGACTCCCTTCTGCCTGGTGGTCGTGCTTTAATCATCGATTTCACGACGATTCAGACGAGCCTTCCGACACGCCTGGGCTGACCCCGGATTTAATACGTTTCGACCCGTTCACGGTTTGCCCCGTTATTTATCTGGGCCAACCACTGTTATTTTTTCGCCGAGCCGACGCGACGTTTCGGCGCACGAAAAAGGAGTTTCGACCGCGAAAAGCCCGCCGCCCGCCTCTGCGCGACGTTCCGAACCGATCAACCATTTTTCTTCTCTTTTATTTTGCGACCGCTTCCTGTCCAATTGCTTCCCCCTCCCCGCATTACGAAGATACGCGTATAATCTATGCATGGAACTTTTGATCGACTCCGCATCGGTTTAATGACCGTTTCACGCGTTACAAAGAGAGCTCTCACCTCGTTTCTGGTACTGCATTAAAATTTCAATTTCGATGAACACTTTTTTTTTTCTCCGGTTTCACAACGCGTTTGCATGTCGATATTATAAATGATATTCCGATAGATCAGCGAAGAGGAGTATAATAGATAGTTGCCCATAGGTATTTACAGGAAAGTATGACCCAAAAAAGTAATCTATGTGCGCTTATTGGATTGTGGTAAATAGTATTCGAATGGTATTTTACAACAGAGTAGAAGAAAATGAAACGATTCTGAAAGTAGATTGAACGATCCACTTAAAGTAATTTAGTACGATCGAGCGTCAGACATTTTGAAATGTGTAATTTAGCCAACGGGAAAAACGCTAGGAATCCTTAATGAAACTTGTCTATCGTTACGTCGAGTGGTTTTACCGTGCATGCTTAGACACGAATCATATAGCCTTGTCGTTCATCTTCGCGATTTAACACCTTCAAACACAGACGTATTTACATTCCGCGATATGCAAAATTTATCGTTATCGTTATACATATCCGCGTGCCTCAGGTTAGTTCGAATAATTTACAGTTGTTTCAAACGACCACCGAAACGTCGCCTGTAAATGTAACAACGCGTAAATTATACAACAGATGTCAAAAACAAAGGAAAATCCGATTTCAGTAAAATTCTTGTTTCAATATATTAAAGAAAGGAAACGATTAAAAAATTGCCTTTCCCTCCCGCTGGGAGAGGCGGCCATTAAAAAACGCCGATTCGATCTAACTGCTAAATAAAACTCGGACCTAAAGTCTTCCGCAAAAGTTTATTCAAATGATAGCTCGAACCCGGCGTTTTTCTCCTATCTAAAATTCTGCCCGATGATTTACGATATCCTTATTTATGCACCTGGCGTTTAATAACGCCAAAGGGAACGGCCACGACGCTCGACTGTCACGCGACACCTCGTCGTTTTAACCTACGTTTCGCGAGTGGAACTTTCGTATAAACCTGATTTTTTTATTAAAAGAACTAAATATTTTTATCTGGGAATTCTTCTATCGATACATTTCCCTGTTATTTATCGATTATTCAATTAATTTTACAAGACGTCTGTAATTCCTGTTTTCTTACTTTCTATCCTTTGTACTTTTACTCGAATTAAAATCTTGTTGTACTTTCATGCGATTGATCTTTCAAGCGATAATCGAATTGTGTCAATTACGAAACGAAGTTTCTAATACGTTTCGGATAATTAAAGTTGAAGACGAGAGAGAAGAATTACAACGGACTCGCGTGAAAAATGCAATGCATTTACCGAAAATATCTGAACGATCTACGTAAACGATCGATGGTCAAGTTTTTTGGTCGATTAGATGACACGAAAGCGCCATTCGCGTGGAAAATGGCCAGGCGAAATGAGGTTCGTGACGGTGGCGCGGCTACACAGATTCAGTTTTAACCGGAAACGCGGTCGAAATGGGCGGAAACGTCGGCGGATCGGTACGATGGAAGCAGAAACGTGCTACGCGATTGATCGAATGACGGTGATGGCGCTCCCGCGAGAAATTAATCGAACGTCGAAGAACGATTGGCCTTCTCTCATCCCGTTGCTTCGAGTGTATCGACGAAAAATCAATTAACCAAGCCCCGGGGAAGATTATGAAAAATCGTTTCGGGGCTGATTCGCGTGGCCGTATCTACGTGGAATCGCGAGGTCGTAACGCAAGTCGAGTCACGCCTACGGTTTCGTCGTTCGGAAACGTACCGGCAGGGGAGAGAAATGCGCGAACAACACACAGATCGAACGAACAGTATACACATGCGGCGACGGCGACGGCGGCGGCGGCGGCGGCGGCGGATGTTCGTGGAACAGAGACGAGAAAACACGAGGCGGTTCCCGTTTCGGCTCGTATCCGAAGCTCGTGTGACTTTTTAATCGACGAAGGAATTTCTTTGTGCAAGAGAAGCCGTGTCCCGTCGATTGTTCGCGAATCTTCGAAGGGGGTGGAGACGCACGAGCTACCGAAAATCACGCGTCGAGAAACGAGATCGTTTTCCTTTGACGTTTTGCGAGAGACACAGCATGGTCCTCGCGATGCTGAACGCGAGCAAAACGAACAATCGTGGCAAAAAAGAACCGGACCGAGGAACGAGGCAGCGCACGTCGAAAATTGGTCGCTTTGAGAAACTCGATCGTCCGTTTGTAAACGATCATTACCGCGTCACGCGCGATGACGAGCGAAAGAGAGATCCTCTTGGGAGGTTAATAAAACGCTTTTGAATGGTAATTGATGTAGTGTCTTGAAAAATTTTTATTGATTACCCATCGATGATATTAGTAGGATGAGACGATTCATCTCGTATGAATTACTTTTTCAGCGGAGGGAGTGATGTTAAACGTTTTTTTTAATTCGATGTAATTGCAATATTGTTAATTATGCATTGATTAATGCCAGATATTGTTTCGATTGGCGTAGTAATTGGTTATGCTATGTTTGTTTTTTGGTAGGATAACAAGTAAGCGAGTATCGGAATGCAATTAAAATACCGTATACTATTAGATGCACGAAGATTGGAAAAAGAAAAAAACGATCAGCAATTTGTTTTAGTCAGAACAAGTAATTAATCGATCTTACGTTGTCTACGGAATATTGCACTTCGTCACGAATCTGTTTCGATCCGCTCGTTTTGCGAGCAGGATGCCACGGATACGTTTACCCATGGCTGGACAAGTCGCCGACTAATTTCATCCTTCGATGCTTATTTTTAGCGTAACACGGGATTCGTAAACGTGCATTCTGTACGTTCACCGTGCTAAACGATAGCCCGTGCTCTTAAACAAACGACACATTTCAAAACCGAATTTTTTATCAAATTTTTCTGACTTCGATCTTTGTCATCGATCTTTTGGAAATATATCGCGCGTAGTTCGCGAGTAATTTGCACGAAACAGTATAATGAATGGACAGCGAAAAGATTTGGTGCAGAATCTCTAGAGGAAATTGATTCAGACTGTGATTGCCGTGAGACGAAAGGGTGTGACGAATGTCGACGAAAAAGCCTCTGATCCAGAAAGGTCTTTCCCCAGGATAATTTCCCTCGCAGACACCACAAGGACGTGTGTGCGGCGATCGTGTCAGAGTGGAGAAACAAGAGAACACAACACAGGAGCATCTCTTCGTAGCATTCCGGACGGTGACAAGAGTAAAGGGAAAAAGATCCATGGTAGCACACGTGGCGTTCATTTATGTATAAGTATGTATATGTTCATTTTTCCTTTCCATTACGAATTAGACCTGGAATAGTAGCGTCGCAAAAGGAGTTCTTAACGTGTAACATGATTCATAAGATTACGCGATATTGCAGAAGAAATTATTCTTCCAAAAAAGGCTAATAAACAAATTTTTATATCAATTTTTTTCTTAATGAATTCGCCCTATTTTACTGTCGGTATCGATCGATAAAAATATCACGATTTAAGATCTCCTTCTGCGAATTCTCTATTTACCGCCACGATCGTTGATTTCAATAACAGTTCTCTCCGAATAAAAGTTCATGTAAATAGATTATTTAACTCACAATTAAGGAATCGTTGATTGAAACGAAATCTCTTAATGGATCATTGCAACGAATCCGCTAACTGGCCAGCGCAAAGCGTTACAATGATCGAACAGAACGTGCGCACGATCGTGGCTGTAACGAGCTGTACAAACATCCAGCAACTCTCTACGTCTGTAAGAGTACATTATATAATAAACTTTGTGGCATGCAATTGGTCGCTTGTGTATCAAGATGGAGCAAGGATATCACGGAAAGTGTAATATATACATTGCGTATCTACAAAAATTCATTTCCTTTTTCCGTAGTATAATGTTTTAAATATTACCCTCGTAGCTTTCCCGCTCGTTTTCACCCTCCTTTTGGCTCTACCTTTATTCGTTCCGCGCTTCCACCCTGTATCCGCCTGTGCACCACCCTACAACCCTGTTCCACGAGGGTAACGAGAAATATTCGTCGGACTTTCGCCGCGTTCTCGTGATTGGAATACTTTTAAGTACCTAACTGGGAGCTCTCTAACTCTCTTGCTCTCTCTCTCTCTCTCTCTCTTCTCTCCTCCTCCCTGTTCAAGTCTCTTCCTCTTAATCTGCCAGAGGATTAAACGAGTTTTGTCGAGAGAACTTGAAGATACGTAGAACGTGTGCGGATACGGTGGTGTCTTATTCTTAGAACGAGTTACATTCGAAACTGGTATAAACGCAATATGGTTGTCGAGGATCTCGTATTAAACGAATACGATTATAGAGATTCGGTTGGTTCTTTAATAAAGTCGGTTATAAAGCTATACACCGTACATAAAGTGGCTGGCGAGCTAAACCTTCTTTTCTAAATGTAGTTCCGAAGCATCGATTAATTATCAGGGATGAAAAGAAACATCAATGAAGCAATCTTTTACACAATGATTTAAGTGGATAATCCTGCGATTATATCGAGCAGCGTAGAAAATCACATTCTATTAACTGGGATCAACGACAGTGTCGTAAAAGCGTTCTCACGACGGTCCCACGGTTGGGAACCGCATTGCGTTAATAGTTTATCGACGGTCGAACGCTTTGCTCGCCAATTACAGTCAACGTCTATTAACGTTTCGACCGACCATTTAAGGGACTAATGAAAATCCCGACCAGAGTAAGCCTCTCGATCGTCCTCGAGAAAAAATTCGAGAGGCGACCAGACAAACATGTTCGAGTGTATTTTTTGAATGAAAAAGGACGAACGATCGATTGAAAAATCCGACGAAAAGGTAGGACGAGCGGAGAATTGTGCTGCTGCCTTTTAACGAACAGCCGGTGAGATTGGAACCAGGCGAAGAGAGGAATTAAAAAGAAAAGAATCAAAAAAACAGAGAGAGAGAGAGAGAGAGAGAGACAGAGAAAAGGAGAGAGAGAGGGAGGAGAAAGGAAAGGCAAAAGAACAGGAACAACGATCGAGGCTACAATCGAGAGGCGAAGAGCAACCGCGACAGCGGCTACGATCGCGTTAATGTCTTTTGATTGAATGAAAGAACTAATTTCGTATAATACGATTATCGACGGAATTCTCGTGACTGCAATTAGTTTAGGTTAAATGCCAAGCCGGGACAGACCGAGATTGGAAAGGGCTTGCAAAATAATACAAGTTTATCGAATTAAAAAAAGTCAGAAAAGTTCTAATTTTCGATCGGTCGATGGAGATTGACACGGCTTATTTTATGCAAATGCAATTATCGGAGAGAGTACCGTTCGCGAAAAATCACCTCGAGAAACGGCTGCCTTTTCGAGTACGTATCGATCGAACGATGCTCGGTTTCGACCAAACGCCATTTTACTCTTTGACCGTCGTCTTTTGTCGAACGATGCACGTACGTAAGTACTTACGTTGATTGCTTCACTTCTTTCTTTTTTTTTTTTATTTATTTCATCCCTGATATCTTAGACATTTTTAGAAAATATCCAAGTGAACGTTTCATAAAATTTCGACTGAGAGTACTAAACATTTTATCGAGATCTGTAATAACGCGATACGGTACAGAAATAGTATCAGAAAACGGGTCCGCGAATAGACTTTGTTCAAAGTGTTTCGTCGAAAAATTACGGATATGTTTACGATTTCCGTACGATCGTTGTATTAGCCGGGAGCAAAACACGCAAGGAACCTGTCACGAAGAAAAATTCCCGCAGAGGAATGAAGGATAAACACGAACAGTCTTTTTCACATCGCGAAAACGACGTGTACCGTGATCATTTCATTAGCAGCTATTCTCCCATAACAGAGAAACTTGTTTATCAACGAGGCACCGGGAACCAGAGAAACCAAGCTTTCCTTTCTATTTATTTTCCCGTTTCTCTCTTCGATCGTGAAATGGGTGTATTTTGACAAATACCCGACAGGACAAGATAGAATTTCGTGGTAGACGTTCTCATAATTGTTTGTTATCCCGGTCAAGATTAAGTTCGGCTGATTGCGGTACGAAATTACCTTCTTCTCACGTTTTCTGCCATGGTTAATTATCCTCTTCGAGGACGATGACGAATCGTGAAATTGTTTAATGTATCTACGTCGGATCGATTACGCCGTAACATATCCCCGTGTAGCGTGAAACAATCTCCTTTCTCCACCTACCCTCGCCTTTGTACTATTTTTCTCTTTCTCGTTATGCTCATTTATGTATGTCCCTTCTTTTCTGTCTATTTTTTTTTCTCCCTTCTCGTTGATCGCTCGTTATTAACTGGCAAACTAACAAGCACCCGGGAATCAGGAAACGTTGAATTTAATTTCCGAACGTAACGAGAATCGACACGCGCTGCACACGTATCGCGTTGTGTCATCGATTATCGTCGGTGTATAGCCGCGACTGGATAGAGAATATCGCGAAAATATAAATATTAAGAACACAAACATCGAGTATCGCTTCACATAAAATATTTTTTTATTTTTTTTATTCCTTTTATCACCCAGTCGAACCTGGACCACCGTATCGTGTTTATTAGTTAAATATTAACGCCTGTAATTCCGCGGCGATCGTAACTATTTACGTTAAAAATATTTTAAACAGCTATCGAGTCGAGTTTCTTTTGTATTTTTTATTTTTCAATGAATTGTATCGCGTTGAATGATCAAACGTTGGGAACATTGTGAATTGTAACGGTGACTGGTTTTCGTTCGTAGAGACACCGTGATGAACGAGAAGAAAGAAAAAACAAGTTGATAGAAAAGAAGGTTCGAGGATCTTGAAGTTTTCGAACTGGTTCCCTGGCCGGTCCGAGTTAACGACGAGAATCGAATCATCGAGTGGCTATTAGCGCAATGTAATTACGCCGCGATTGCGCAACCTGGTGGAAAGAATTCGTTCCCAGAAGGTTTGGGATGGCAACAGCCTCGCTACGAGCTCTTTCAGCTACTTTTCTCGATGATCACTTTGTATTATAGCGTGTATACCTGCTCGTCAAGCTGTCTCGAACGTATGGCTGGTTCGCACGAAAAACTTTGGAACTTTCACTTTCGATTACAGTACGTTATTAATGGAGAAAATTTCGAAAATTCTTATTCTCGATATGTTATAAATATTGTTTATAAAATGATAAGTATTTGACGAATAAAGCCAGAATTAGAATGACAACGCTGGCAAGTTATGTATCTCGGAAATATTGAACGTATTTATCAAAAGTTAATCCTAGATTCAAGTATAGATAGTTATAAAAAGAAATATATAATTGATTAAAATCCGATTAATGAAAACTTTGAATAACGGAGATGTTTCTGTCACTTGAACGTTTCCGATTTTAATGCGCTTTTATTATGTATACTATCTGCGATAAATTTATCGTGTCTTAATCATCAAGCGTTACCACGTACCAATGCTTCAAAGTATCCAATTAGACGGGGCGCTAAGACAATTAGCAAATCGGTTACGAAAGTCTACTCTACAAATCACCGGAACAAAAACCAAGCCAGTAACAGTACAAAATGCAAAATGTAAAAGAAAGATCGTAATGATCGATCGATGGTGATGCTTCGAAAGAGGTGATTACACTGATTTTAAACTGTGCCTCTTGGTGGCGAGCTGTTAATGCGACACATAAAACGGAACTAATTTTCACGCTGGAGCCCGCGACCAGTAAATTGGTCATTCTTTTCCGATCTAATTGCTCACCGGTTTCTAGCGCGGCAGATTAAGAGTGGAAAATCCAGCAAACCAGCCGCGTCATTTCTCAACTGGTGTAATGAACATTTCCACGGTTACGCGCGGCGCGCGTCATTAATTCCGTAGACTGAGTTTCGCTGCGAAACCCGGCCGTTCAATTTCATTAATCGTTCCGGCAAAGCCGCCCCCTGCCCAGTTTCACTTAAATCGTAATCTCGTACGTGCCCAGCGCACCCTTGATAAATCTGTCTCTAACCGGCCTGTACAACCGTCAATCCGTCGTTTCGACGCTGGTTTCCGGCTTTGTCCGTAGCCCATCGCTGTTAATCCGCGATCGATGTTCCTCAACATGGCGCGTGAATTAGACGATTTCTCGATGAGAAGAGTTTTTCAACTCGGATATTTTGCTGTAGCAAGATTGCGAAAAGTTTCTTTGGTCGACGCGTGAGACGTCGATTGGTCGATTTTTGCGCGGGATTATTGCACACGTATTTCAAAACTGGAAAAAGTTTTCCAGGAAGAGTAAGAAAGTATTGCTTTAATATTGGCAAAAAGAACGGTCTCAAGGTAACTAGGATGATCAAATATTATTTAACTATATCATATTGTAACATCTAACGATAGTCTTTGATCACAGAACCGAATTATTTTGATTTCCGACGCTTGAAACACGTGTACGATATATACACTGCTGGCCACAAGTATTACGATTGTCCCGTTGCTTTTACTTTTTAGATTTTTTTTATTATAGATCTGTTGCTTCATTTAAAATACCAAATAATTACATAAATAGTTACTGTTGAGATATGTATAATTTTCGGTGCTGGACTAGGTTAAATGCGCAGTAAGAATACTTGTATGTGAGTATCAGTGTGTGGAAGTATGTGTGTGCGCGGCGTCTCGAAAACAGATGAATGTAAACAGTTCAGTCGTTAGAAGCATCTGGAAGAGTCGTCGGTTAAGAGTCGGGTATAGAAGAAAGTGCTGAGACGCGTGCCAATATGTATCGATAAATATAATAGAGATCGTCCATTAAATAAATGTATAACTATTTCAGTATTAATTAAAGGTGTAAATTTTGTGTTCCTATAACATTATTTCGGCTTCAAAGATTCAAAATTCTCAACAGTTTCAATTTGTTCGAATAAGTGTCCTAATATTCGTGGCTAACAATGTCTATCGCGAACAGCGATGGATCATAGCGTTGAAACGATAGATACCAATAAATCGTGAAGGTAAACTAAATCGTATAATCGTTGAAGGTAATCTTGATACAGGGAAGAAGCTAACGAGCATAGATAAAGAGAAAGAGAGAACACACTCATAATTCCACACCGGTATAACTATAGATGATGCATTAGGAGGAAGTGGCGAGTGTAGCTTGCGAGAGAACAGAGAGAAGGATGGCATGTATCATCCTCAGAATTACCGTGAACTCTACTTGTCCCTTGATTTAGGATACGCTTGCTCCATTTTGCTTACCTCTAGAAAAAAAGCCTTCCTAAGGAATGATGTTAAGAGAGGATGTTAAAGAAACGCATCAACTGGCATATAAGAGTTTGTGAATGGATATGTTCTACGATCTTTCAGCTAGGATTTAAATTAGAATCGAAATCGTTGGCGATCGACTAAACGTACGAGATTTCTGAAACGTGCACCAAAGATTGCATAGCTCCCATTCAGAATGCCAGGTAACGCGTTAATGAGCGAAACAAAGTCTCATTATTCACAGGGATCGCATTAACAAAGGATCTTTCGGAGCGAAACACCGTGGAAGGTAGACCCAGAACACCTAGCGGTAAATGTTCCAAGCGAGAGTATGTACATGCGTGAGAATTTTTATGAAAGTCGATGCATCTTGCCCCAACTACACCCCGGTGTTAAAGGAAAGAGCAGGTTAAACGTAACAAACGGGATCGGTTATTGCAAAGGATGTAACAAAGATCAAACGAACGAAAATAAAAGCGGTTTGAATTATGCGAAAGTTAC